>NW_006711243.1:211693-330739 GCF_000271645.1 Tremella mesenterica DSM 1558 | reverse complement strand
ATCTTTACCGTCTTTGATCGTCTCCAACGCTCTAAACATCGTATCTTCCACCGAGTGAAAAACTTTTATCACCATGGTATCAATCTCCGAAAGAGGAGTTCGATTATCTCATTCTATACTGTACGGTCTCACATTATTAGCATCCATCATAGCTCTTGCTATCAGTGCAGCTTTGGTTAAATATTATAATGATAATGGTTATCCACCCGCACATCATGAAGCTTATAAAGCTAGAATAAGGATATTGTTAGTTGCAAGTGTTTGGACTGTGGTTTTTGGACGTGAGTCGATCTGAACTTCGTTTCTCTCTTTTAATCATTCATAAAAAAATTCCGATCCCTCAATCGGGGTCAAGCTGATGATGTGAATATCAGAGGTTGATGGTTTTTTTAAAGATTTTGAGACAATAACATGATATGTTAAAATGAGTCGTTTAATGGGGTTGATCATCGTTCTCTGGTCTTATGATGATGTTTGTCACCACGAAGTTGGTTTCAGGATGGAGCAAGTTGTTCCACTTTGGATTCTTTGAATGGAAGAAGCAGTATCAATTAGATCAATTTGAACATAAATACCCAGAGGTATTTATGAGGTATTTAAAGAAGGAATCAGCCACACTTCAGAGGAATAAATATAAAGTGCATAAACAAGACTATAAACTTACTCACAGTCATTTTTTTAATAGGGTTCAACACTATAGGTAGACACGTAGCAATGGGTATTTTAACACATTTGGTTCCGACAGCCATCGGGTTTATCTTATTCCTCATCGGAGTCAGTTCTTTAACGGCTTTAACGGATAAAGTAGATTGTGGTAATTCCGGTCAATCATTCAAGAGGTGTGATATAGTGAAAGGATTAGTAGTTATCAGTTGGATCGATACGTGAGTTGTCATCATCCTTCAAACACAACTTTCTTTTTGAGACTTTGATCATTCGATCAGAGCGAATACGTCTAATTGGTAAGGCAGCCGGCTGTAAACCGGTCACAGGTAACTCCTATTGTTGGTTCAAGTCCAGCTTCTCTCAAATGTATAAAAAATATAGGTTAAAATTATATAATAAATTAAATTTAACTTTTGTAAAATTATTTCACACAATTTTATATTCATAGGTAGGACTAATTTAGTGGTAAAATACTCCATTGTGGTTGGAGGTAGCACAGTTCGATTCTCATCAATGGCTTTTTTTTCTCTTTGAAAATCGATTTTCTTCTTTACATTCACATACCTCTTCTACATTTTTTTCTCCGCAGGGAGGCGAGGGATAGTAAAGGACTTCTTTTCTACAAGATTGTTATCAACCAGGATTGTCAAAATCGATGTGTCGTGGATTTTTTGGATGGATCAGATGAGAGACATTGATAATGCGTATGATTTACTGACCATTTAGAATCTTCCTCTTCCTCTCTTTAGCGTTCATCATTACACTCGCTTTCATCGCTAAAGGTTGGTCAGGAGTACATCGTTCCACTCTTTACATTGAATGATCGTTTCCCTTTCTGCCTCTCCAGTCTCCCCGACTTCTCAAGACTTTTCATGTGTTTATTCATTCCGTCTTTCTGACTTCCCCGCTTAAGTCTTCTCCTGTGTCAAATCGTTCTGAGAGGTTAGAGGTGTTTCGTGTTGTTTATAACGTTCTATCATTATAATAGGCTCGGTCTGAATGCAATGCATGAATATGACGAAGTTGCAATTATCATGATCATAAATAATTCAAGCACATCCTCATCTCCCCCCTTTGAATCACTGGCTGTAACGGATCAACTATCATTCGACGAGAGGTTGGATATGTGACGATTGATTATAACACAGCTTTGGGTTTTATAGCTGAAATGAAAGCTTTGGAACCTTTGACTACTAACAATGGGCCGGACTTTTGTTGTAATGCGTGAAAGATTAATCGAGCAACTACTTCTCCCTATCGTGTCAGCTTCAAACACCACTTTGAGTATCTAGACAACCGATCAAGCACTGGTGAAGGTGGAGGTGGAAGTGAGTCAGACTTGAAAGATAACATTCGGAGTGTGTCTTACAAGTAGGCGTAAGACAACCCGGTGAAGGTTTACAAAGGGGAAATGTCCAGAAGTGTATGACCAAGCGACATGTGATATGAAACTTTGAGATGAGATGAAACGAGTCGAGATTCAACTCACAACCTCCACTACACACGCCACCAGGATGAGCCAAATTATAATCCATGTAATCCTATGTGTAGCTCTTTCTTCTATGTATTCATGTATGATTTCGAGCTGATTATCAGTTCACCTTTCAATCGCTAATATGATTCTTGCTCGTTATAATATGAAGGTGATTCGTACGAGCTTGGCTTTGACCGCGAAAGGGAGGATCATCAGAAAAATTGGTAAAGCACTTCGCTACATGTGGAAAATTCGGTATAAGTCCAGTAGGGAAAGAAGTTTGTTCCAGAAGTGATATAACAGAGAGACACTCACTAAATCACCAGCAACGGCCAAACGATCATTAAGCACTTGTACACGTGGACCAATTTCAAGATACTCTCTTATAGCTTCGTATAATGGGAAAAGTGATGCTTCACTCCAGAAAAGTTCGGGTGTGTCTGAGATCAATCTTCCGCACATTATGATCGGAGCACATGCACTAGCTCCCGGCTTGATCAGATAGCTTGATTCGAGTACAGATTTCATTCTGACAGAGAAAGGCGAGCGATGATTCACTCAAGAGATAGGAACTCTTAGCCATGAGTTTCTCATAGAGGAAACTACAACGTGTTCTAGGTGCGCCTGGAGAAGATGTGGGTTATGTTAGTGGAAACTTGAGTCCTGAACTCACCCAATATCCCTCCAATGAGATTAACATCCATACGAAGCTTGAACAACCTTCCAGTCATCTTCAGAGCATCTCTTCTACCCAATTGTAGATGTCCGGTTGTCGACAATTCTTTCGGAAAGGAAGAAGTGAGTGAAAGAGACTCTTGCATGACGCCTTCGTAGATTGATAATTTTGTTGATTGTGCAACTGCATGTGCTATGGAGAGTTTGAACAAGTGTGAATGAGATTTAAAAGCTGTCTCGTCAATCATTGTCAACATGAGAAGTGACATGAATAACAGGAGGGAATCGCGAGTAGGACGACGAAGATCTGGAGACGTACTAAACATGTCATTATAGATCCGAGGAAACTCTGCGTCCGGATCGTACTGTTGGTCAATGTCTTTCCATTCACATTATAGACTAGTACTCAAGGGTGATTACAGGAACGATTGCGAACAGTATGGCCTTCGGCGTGGATCTGTGTGAGAATTGAGAAAGAGACGAATGACATGTTGACACTCACAACATAATGAAACTCCTCCACTTCCCAATCCTCCTCTTTCTGACCTCTCAGCCAAGCTCCAGCAGTCTCACAATCCTCCATAATCTCCCTCTCCTCACCTTCTTGAAACCCGAAGAACACGCTGACACCATAACTGAAGAAAACAGCCTCTGCGACTTTCCCTGCTAATGTCAATGCTGATTTCCGTCTTCTCCTCATTTGCGGTTTTGGATATCGCGGTCTTTGGTATTCCGTATGAACGAAGTCTTGTACTCTGACTTGCAATTGTTGATCTCTTCTGTTCTCAGAAACCGACACTTCCGCTGGATCTGGATTCAGATCGTTTGGGGAGAGAGCTTCTGATGGGATATGTTCCAAATAACCAGGATGTTCTGGTGACATGCGTGTTCCAGTTACTATTTCCTCTTCCTCCGAAGGCGATGAGATATCCTCACCATGACCAGATATCTCTTCCGCGGTAGACACATTGGAGTCTATATGACTTTCACCGTCCTCCAATTGACGCCCGTCTCCCAAATGCATTCCCAATGACCCTCTGAGGCCATCTGGAGATATGTGAGGTGGTGAATTACTTAAGATATACTCCGAGGGATCGTGAGATTGTCCATGTACATGTCCGTGATTATGCGAGTTCTCCTCGACAGGAAAGTAGGAATCGTTATAACCCAGATCCTCGGCGAGAGTCATGCGTTCCAATAGAGATACGCCACCGGGAGAACCCAGGGCGGGAGAAGATCGAAGTTTGGTGCTAGCGCCATAACCGGGAAGTAGAGGAAGATTATATACCTTAATCATCAGCCTATCAAGGTACAAGCAAGATAAACACGAAGACATACAGCATAGATGCAATCATCGAAAACACGAACTACACCGACCCCATGTTCCCGTTTGAGAAAGGCTTGCAAAAGTTTTAATCGATAGCCATCGGCAGTATTATAAGCTGTCAAACGAGGGAGATGATTTTCGTCTCTTTCTCTCTTGGTCATTTTCTCAGCATCTGAGCGTTCATCGTGGTATGAATGAGGCGCTGTGAAGCCAGGTCCAAAGCTATTTCTATTTTCGCGACCGCTCTGTGCGGAAGAACTGGCAGATGACGATGTACTGGCTCTTCGTGGAGGGGCAAGATCGGTCCGACTACCCATGGGACTGATAGGTAGAGGTGCCAGTTGTGGATCTTCCGGAAGGAACACATGTCTTTCGGTCGTCTTTGACGTTCGGACGGGTAAGGATTGCTTCAGTTGTCGGGCAGGAGTACCTTTTCCTAAGGGTGAAGGAATTTTGGGTGCGGAAAGATTTCTCAAGTGAGCAGGAAGGGATGCTAGTGAAGAGCCAGAAGGATTGATAGGTGATCCTTGTCGGAGTGAAGAAGCAGTACGAGCTATACCTATGAAGAGGTTAACGAGTGAAAGAAAGCCAAAGAAGTTTTTTTTTAAAAAGAAGCATGACATACCTGGTAAAGCTCCGGCACTTCGACGTGGGATGGTGACGGATGGTGCACCGCCCGGAGTTGTGGAAGGTTTAGGTGAGATCCCTAAGGGTCTTGAAGAACCTTGATTAGGTCTTGACATTATGAAGAATGTATACAGAGGGAGAAAGAAGACAAGTGACTGAGGAAGAATAGATAGATTGTTAGTGATACAGTAGATGGATGGGGGGCCGGAATGGCCGAAGGGTTGTGCGTTTGCATACATTTTCATCGCCATACACTGAGTCATTCATACTCTAGCAAGGCCCAGATATCCCAACACTGTACTTGAACAACACAAAAGGCGATCATTCGACATCTCTGGACCGAGTAGAGGGACAAGATGGCCTACGTCGCCGTCGCAAAGGCACTCTACGACTACACAGCTCAAGACCCAGAAACAGAGCTCTCACTCAAAGAAGATCAGATCGTCTATATCATAGAGAAGGAAGACGACGAGTGAGTGCATGTGTTTTGGATTTCAGGCTCAATGGCTCATACTACAGTTGGTGGAAAGCGAAACTCAAAGAGACTGATGGAAATCAAGGCGCTATCGGTCTCATCCCACAGACTTATGTAGAAGAGGTACATCCATCCATCCATCCAACCGCGAACCAAGCTGACTTATCAAAGATCCCAGTACTTCATACTACCCGTGCCATCTACGCATACGAATCTACCTCACCCGAGGAACTATCTTTGGACGAGGATGCCGTCCTCCACGTGTATTCCATTGAAGATGATTGGCTCCTAGTCCGTATCGATGGAGCTTCACCCAAATTAGGTTTTGTTCCCCGAACGTACTGCGAGCCGTTCGACGAAGCTTCCCAAGTGGATGTCGAGGACGCTGCTCAGGCCGCCGCCGAAGTCGAGGCAGCCCGACAAAACGAGGCCGAGGCAGCTAAACAACGCGAAGTGGCGGAGAGACAACGACAACTGAAGCTAAAGGACAAGGTGGAAACATGGAGTATCAGCGAAATGGATGGTAAGAAGAAGAAAAAGGGTACTCTGGGAGTTGGCAATGGTGCTGTATTCTTTGCTTCAGATACGGATAAGGTGAACTCCTCGTATCCTGTTCAGTCCAGGTCGCTGACCTACAGCTGTCACCTGTCAAACAATTGTCAATCACAGACCTTGCTCATGTTTCTCAACCTTCATCGAAAAACCTCGAACTGACATTCTCCACACTTTCCGAACCTCTCCTTTTCCATTGTGGCTCTTCCGATGCGGCAAAAGCAATAGTCGCCAAGCTCGAGGCCAGCAAGGCTGCCGCAGGAGAAGCGTTACAAATGATCGAAGCCGAGTCACATGTCGAAGCTTCAGATGAGGAGCCTGAACATCCTGTCACCGAGGCAAAGGCAGTACGCTTTGCCGCTGAACCTTCTGCACAAGCACCTGCAGCGAATGGTCATGGTGAGGCCGCGACGGTCTTATACGACTTTGATGCTCAAGGCGAGGACGAGCTAAGTGTGCATGAGAACGAATTCGTGACTGTGGTTGACAAAGAGAATGATGAGTGGTGGGTGGTCAGGAATCAGGCGGGACATGAAGGTGTCGTACCAGCTCAATATGTACAAATAGGCGACGGCCCCGCAGCGACTGGGGCTGAGACGGATACTGAGGATGAAGAAGAAGAAGGAAGACGACAAGAGGAGGCAGCAGCGGCAGCAGCCGCTGCTTTGGAAGCTGAAAGGCGGGAGGCGGCACAAAGACAGGCCGAACAACGGTTAGCGATTGAGAAGGCTGCAAGGGAGAAGCAACGACAGGAAGAAGAGGATAGACAATTGGCCTTGCAGATGGAAGCGAAGCAGAGGGAGAAGCAGGAGAAACGGGAGAGACGTAGGCAGGAAGAACTTCAGAGACAGCAGGAGGAAGAGGCCGAGAGAAGGTAAGCGTTTCCGAGACCTGACGGGAGCCCAACGCTGACAAAAGTAGACGTGAGGCTGCCAGAAGGCTTGAACCTCCGAAGATTGCAAAGCGACCATCTGCCCAAAACGTGGCTGCTGCGGCTGCCAACCTACCCAGTAGAGGACGAGGCGCACCCGAACGTCCTCCTGACAATAACCGACCAAGTGCGTGCACGCAATAATTCTCAGTACCTCATGCTAACCTCTTAGAACCCAACTCAGGTCGGGTACGTGTATGGAACGATAAGACCGGCCAATTCAAAGTTGAAGCTGAATATCTCGGTATGAACGGCGCCAAAGTTCGCTTGCACAAGACCAACGGAGTCATCATCGAAGTTCCCGTGGAGAAAATGTCGAATGAGGATACTCAATTGATCAAGAGACACGAAGCACGCAAGGCCCGAGCTAAAGCCGAAATCCTGGACGACGATGATGTCCCACTGGCCAAATCACCTAATCGTCCACCGTCTCAACTTATCCGCCCAACACAATCGAGAGCCAGAGTAGAAGAACCGATCCCTCCGGAAGCCATGGTCATGCCTCCTCCTCGTAAGAAGCAGTATGATTGGTTTGAATTCTTCCTGAACGCCGGATGCGACATTGATGATTGTACTCGTTACGCGACCAATTTTGAGAGAGATAGGATAGACGAGGCTCTTCTTCCTGACTTGGAAAGCAGTACATTGCGATCTCTGGGATTGAAAGAGGGAGATGTGATCAGGGTCAAGAAGGCGATTAGTAACATGTTTAAAGAGAAGACACCTCAACAATTAGAACAAGTAAAGATCGACGAAGAGTATGCTCGACAACTTCAAGAACATGAAAATTCCGGTGCGAAAGGACCTGTCCCTCAACCTCCTCCTGGTCTATTTACTGGTCCTGGAGGGAAATTAGCCAATAACACAAGAAGGGGTAGACCAGAAAAGAAATCAACAGGTCCAGATTCAGTGGATGCTTCTGCTTTAGCTTCCATATCTGATCAATTGATAAAGACATCGATTAGTCCACCTCCTTCCGTACCTCCAGTCACTGTTAGTCCTCCACCTGCTCCATCGATACAACCTACTAAACCGCCCAAACCGACAATTGGGTTTGACGATGATGCTTGGACCATCAAACCGAGTAGTTCAAAACCTGCCTCACCAGCTCCTCCACCTACGACCATCAGTACTTCTGCGTCTACATCGAATGGAACGGAATCATTACTTGCTCAAATCCAAGCGCTTCGACCGGCCAGTACCGGCGTTTCAGCTAATAATACTGGTAATTCTCAATTTGACCGTTTGGCACAATTACGTGCTCAACCACAACAAGCGTCCCCTCTTCCACAACCTGTTCAACAGTTTCAGAATGTTCAACAACCTCCGCAAGTTCAACCCCAATTCCAACAACCGAATCAATCTTTCCAACCTCAATTTCAACAACTCTCTCCCGCTCAGACAGGTATACAAGGAGGGTATACGCCATCACCCTATGGTCTGGGCGTACAAAATACCGGACAACCAATGTCGAATTTATTAGGAGCTAGAGGTCCGGTGGCTCCCGTACCGGCTAATCAAGGTTTGTTAAATCCTATGCAGCCACAACAGACGGGAATGTTTGTTCCCACTCGACCTGGTCAGAATGGGTTGATGCCTCAACCTACGGGGTTTCAGCAAGGTTTCCAACAGACGTATGGGGGCCCATCACAGCAATTGCAATTACAACCTCAGTCTATTCAGCCGAGTGAGTGGAATCGCATCACTCTCCTATCCACCACTTTACAACATCCTCACTCCTCACTTGTTTCTCCGCTCCATTTGACTGATGCCCCTTAACCACTATCGTCGACTCATACCTGGAAGGCAGGAATTCAATCCACATAAGTTCTTGGATGCCCGCTTGGTAGACATCTTTCACACATCTCCTTGTTTCTGACAGTCATATGATCTGTGTGCGGCCAGGTTCCAAGTGGTCGTGGTTAATCTGCGGATACGACGACATACTGATAACATCTAGACTTCACAGGTTATCCAGGAAACTTCAATCAACAATCTCAACAATCATCATTCAACGTCATTGCATCTATTCCTCCTCCTCAACAACCACAGAATCCTGACAAATTCGCACCTAGTAATATCTTTGCGGCCATGAAGAAGACAGACTTTGGGAGACCGGAGGATGAACGGCCGCAGTCTTCGAGTGAGTGTCGTGTTGTTCTCTGCTGTATTCCCGTTATCTTTCACCTCCACCCCTCATCTTTTGATTCGGTTTTGCATGAAGCTGTCTCATTACATCTCCCGGTCGTTGTATCAGTAGTCCCGCCCAGAGGTTTCAAGTCGAACTACGAGCAGTGATCTTTGCAGTTTTCCTCCCCCCCTCCAAAAAAGAAACGACAAATGGAAAATAAAAGAAATATCCCCGACAGGGAATCGTGACGTCGATGGGTATTGGCATTTGATACTTCTCATTCCCCTGTTGGCATCGTTCAGCGATATATATGCGAAAGACTGACATGCAGACAAATATGACGCTCTCCGACCACTTACCACCGGCTACAACGGCGCGCCAGGATTCCCTGTCTTACCTCAACAAACGGGATTGATGCCACAACAAACAGGGTTCGGGGTGTTATCTCAACAAACGGGATTTCAAGGTCAACAATTTTATCAGAACCCATATGGGTATCGATGATCTCTGAACATCCAGCTTTTTGACTTTGTAGTTGTCAAGACTGAGTCATAATCGGGAAGAATATAGTTGATAACACTTAATGCACTAGGATGCTTGGAAGGATGATATCTGTGAGTTGGGAGTAGTATGTGAGGACAAAGAGAATGAAGTCTTGAGTAGATCGAATCATCTAAATACCCATGATATGCACCTTGTCTAGAGTTTTCTTCGAATCGTCATACATCTTAGGAATTTTATAAGTACAAAAGTAATTTGAAAATGATCAGTGGAATTTTCTTCGTACGCGTAGTGTCCATCTTGTACTGTATGTACATATCGAGTACATATTGTGTACATATTGAGTCGGGTTCGGGAAGTCAGAGGAAAGGATGAAATAGTATGTTACGTAGGATCAGTGATGAGTGTCAAAGTGAGATTAAAAAGGTTGATGAAGGACTGAAGATCAATGAGATAGATGAAGCAAGTGAGATTAGTAAGGTTGATAAAGGGATGAAAGTGAAGAATGACGTTTTCCAACTTTCTTGAGATTTTTCTTGGATTTCGACTTGTTTTTGTTGTTTGGCTCGGTTTTCATCCTGGTCTTGCCTAACCAGTTATTAGTCTTCGTGTTCGTATTCGTATCAAAATCCAAGTTCAATTTACCCTCATCTCCCTTCCCTTCATTATGAGTAGTAATAACTTTACTTGGTCCGGGTGAGAGAACATGTTCGAGTTGCGGAATATAACAATCGAGGTCCATTTCGACCAATTCCCTTTTCTCCCACTTATCCACACCACTACCATCGTTCGGCAAATGTAAGTTTTCATGCTCCCTATCCCACTCTCCCACACCCCTTTGAATGAGGTGGAGCTTGTCTTGATCGTACCAACCTCCCAGATTATCTTGAGAAGGTTGAGTTTCGTCTTGAACCATCTGATGGGTCTTGTGAATCGGAAAGAGAAGATTCTCTTCGGTGGTCATAGAAGGTAAAGAAGACCATCTGAATTTCTTCAATGGTCTATTCACTTCACCGGACGTTTCTTTTTCCTCGGAAGATGTATGTTTCATACTAAGAGATAATTGAGGTAAACCTATAGAGGTATCTGATTGTGAAGGGGATGTATGAGTAATACGACTTTGGAAAGAAGGTGGAGACTATAATATCAACTCTAAGTTACTCAAACATCTTGTCTGTGTCCCTACTTAAGTAGATGGATAGGTGAAAGGAGTGGAGATGATGGAAGAAACTCACTTCGATAACTTGTTCACTGTATCGTTCTTCGTCACTATTGGTCATACCCCGACCCCGATATTTTACATGACTCCTATCACTGTCGCTCATACCCCGATAATCTAAATGACTCCTATCACTATCGGTCACACCTCGATATTCCAAATAACTCTTAGTACGATGATCCGAACTGACGCTACTAAGACTTTTCCTAGCGAATGGAGTAGAGTATGTATTTCGAGAAGTCTCAGAAGATTCTTCATATTTTGACTTTGAAGAAGAACCCACTTCATCTGGTCCTTGGAGAGATTTCTGAAAGAGTTGAGAATGTAAGATTGTCGTTGTACTCGGTTTGGATGGACCATGAGGAGTAGGAGAAAGCCGAGAATGTTGGATATAACTTGATGAAGGAACAGATTCCCATAATGTTATATGAGGTGAAGGAGGTGAAGGTAGAGTCCAACGTTGTCTCTAGAATGATCAATGTAGGTCAGTGGATCAGTGAGTAAGAAAACTTTCCTTGTTGTTTGAAGAAAGACTTGTGTCACTTGAATCTAATTGTCGTTTGACCGGCATATTGATTAGTCGTGATTATGATAAGTTCCCCGGCAACATGAGTATAATCAATATTCTACTCTTCATATAATGAGCTTACTATTATCTCCACTAAACCTCTATGGTTGTAATCGTCAGAGTAGTGATTCGAGAGATGTGGACAAAGAAAAAGTCGTTTGAGAAGAGAAAGATGCAGATGAACAAAGTGGCTAGAGGTGAAAAAGTGGAGGTCGATCGTCGGTGATGATAGCTTACGTAGCTCCGAAATGTCCGGGACCGGTTTACCGAGCGATATCTTTCTGACAAATCTCTACTGTACAGTACCTTTTTCCCTCCAGCCTCTTTATCCTAAGCTTAGCAATATATAAAGTCATCATCAAGAATCTCTTTCCCAAGAGTAATGACGAAATACTAACTACTGAATCAAATTGTTTTTGGACAAAATGTCTCACCCAATATTCAAAGCTGAACCTTTCTTTCATTCTGAGAATGTCCTTGCTGAAGGTACGTCTTCTCCCTTGTCATCGACACCGTTCTGAATTGGATTAACCACGTGTATGGCTCAAATGTCGTAGGCGGAGGTACTCTAGTTGACATGTAGGTATTCTGTGGGATTCGAAAACACAATTATTACATTGGGTCGATATTGAAACCGCGAGTTTATACACGTATGTCTATCAATGTCCCCTCTTAGACGAGTAGCAACAGTCTCTTCATCCGCACTATCATCACCGGGATCTTACCTCTTCATGAATGACGAATTGTAACTTTGTCCGGTTCCAGAGTTGATCTGGGGTTAGAAAGAAGGGAAGGGGAGTATCATGATGAGAGCTGATTCGATAGTCTAGATATCGAAACGAAACAATGGTCAATTGACAAATATCCAGAAAGTCAATTTCTCACTTCTATCGCGTTGAGAAAAGATGAACCAGGAGTTAGTTTCTCTCTCTCTTCTTCCTCTCTTTCTTTGCTTCCTTCATTTCTCTCTTTACCTTTTCTCTCTCTTCCTCTCTCGATCTTGAATAGAATAAAGAAGACTGACATAAAGTTAGTAGCGACCAACCGACATTCCATGGTCATCCTTCCTACACCTACACCAGTCTCCTCTTCTCCATCAGTAATAGAGAGAAAATCACTTCGAACACTATGTACTCCTCTTCGGAAAGATGTACATGATTTGGTCGGATTTAACGATGGGGCTTGTGATCCTCAAGGAAGGTATTTAGCGGGTAGTATGAATAAAATGGCGAAGAATGATCAAGTTAGAAGAGGGGAATTGATCAGGTAAGTCTCAATTTTCTTTTCACTCGTTCAATTTCATTCCATAACTCCATATGTATTTCATAGACACAAATAAACTTATTGACTGTGTTTCTGTCTCTCTTCTTACTGTTCATCATATTATTTCATCTCTTTGACCACTACTCTTCACTCCTCATCGCTCTCTCACCTGGTCTTCCTCCTTTTTATTTTGTTACCTCGAACTCTTCTGCCTGGTTCACTGCATGTGGTAATTTGCAAAGAGCTCTTCGAACAACAGAATATATAACCAAGAGCACATTTGATAGATTCATTTGACATTAGATATTCCCCCGATGGGACAGTGGAGCGACTTTTGGAGAATATTGGTTTGTCCAACGGTATTGGTTTTTCCCTTGATCATAAAACAATGTGTACGTCTTCGCATCTTTCACCATCCTTGATATCTCATCCCAATTTTCCCCATGTGAACTCCTAAGTCACACCTTACTATTTCAAACTCATCAATCCCTTAACTCCCATATCAACCCCACATTCTCCTCCAGAATTCCTAACCAACATCCAGTGGCTGCAATTTCCTCAGGCCGCGGAATAATCCTCCAGAAAAACAAGGGTTTTTGTAGAGTGGGACAAAAACTAATCTCCAGATTACATAGATTCCCAAGACCCAACAGTCGATACCTTCTCTTACCCCTCTACAGGTCTCCCAACTGATCGTAAACAATTCATCCAACCTCCTCCTCCCTCCTCCCCACCCAAAAGAGCCATATTCGACGGTATGTGTCTAGACGGTATTGGGAATCTATGGGTAGCAAGATGGAACGATGGTCGAATCATAGGTTACACACCAGAAGGTAAGATCATTTGTGAAATTCATACGATCGGTAGTAAAAGTCCTACTATATGTTGTTTCGGTGGAAAAGATTTAGATAAGATGTTTATAGTCTCCGCTCATACTAGTCGGATCACACCTGATCCTGTTCCAGAGGGAGAAAAGGAAGTTTCAAAGGAAGATTTGCAGAACATGTATCCTCATTCTGGTGATGTCATGATGGTCGATTTTGCCATAGGGACGGAAATCAGGAAGGTCTTAGGGGAGGGATGGAAAGGTGCGGAGAGATATAGGTTTGCTGGTTGAGATGGAAATGGGATGATGTTGGGATGAACAGGGTTCAGGGATGGAGTGAGAATGGAGACAATGTGAAATTCGTGAAGGTATGTCCCGACTTTGTGAGGTTGGACATCGAGGTTAGGTCAAAGATGGCGAAAATATCGAATATGTTAGTCGTGTTACAGGTGTTGAAGAAGACAAAATGAAAGTAAGGAGCAGAGGGATCATTCAGGATACAAATGGGATATATGTGTGTAGATAAACATTTTGATTGGGAGATAACCAAAATGCAGATGTTTCAATTTTCCATCAAGCAGAGCACAAAGCTCATTAACGATAGTGAACAAATCAGAGCACGAACAATTACCACCGAGGGACAACAATCCATGAATGTAAACCATCACTCTTGTTGATAGAAATAATTGATGAATGGTTTCACACGAGATAAAAGGATATTGATCACTGGGGCCGTTGCGTTCTATCCGTCAACCCCATAACCAACTCTCCTCATTAACACCGAGAAAGCTCGAGATGAATTGTGACAACACTCATCCCGAATGGATTCTGATGTTGTCGAATGAAAAGACGATATTCCGTGCACGATCAGAACCAACGTTGACACACACACCAGGAGACAGCAAAGAAAGAGTTATAGATATATGTAGAAGAATCGGTTAAAAGACTCACTACCCTATTTCGTTTCCCACCCACAACATTCTCTTCACCTTCTTCATCCCATGCTAAAATACTAGCCCATACTTCTCTTCTCACAGATTGTCTTTCTTCTTCTGACTTCCAACCTCCATCCGAACTGACGGGCCGGATAGCCGGTAAACCTTTGGAAGAATCGAAAGTCTCACGAAGCTCCGTCAGACGAATTGGGGAATGAATCATGTGATGTTGTGCGATCGAAAGTCCGGAGAGGTTGTTACATGTGTGATAAGCGTCTGGGCGTCTGGCCATCAGCACCATTATAGCTTCTTCTCATTTCATGATACCCTCCGAATGTCTTGTTTCAAGGATATTCCAAAAGATCTGAAGCTTTCAATTAAAACAGATGTGTACCGACTGTGAGATAAGAGCAAGAAGCGAAAAGAGGTCAAGCAGTCAGGACCTGAGAGTGGGATGGAATTAGGACAAGAAGACGATACCCACTTGCCTGGCTTATCTCTTAATCCTCCTCCTGCTCCAGATTCATTTTGAGCAGCTACCAATATATATTCCTGCAAAGCCACTACCCCATCAGTATCTACCCTTCCCTCTGAGAGATGAACTAACCATTATCGAACAATATCGGTAACGGTCTTTCGACTCCAGCTTCTCGTCTAGCAAGCTCTTCTAAAACGGGAAAACCTCCTCCAACCCACCAACTATAACATCCATCTACCAATTTATTACTCCTCCCCTTAAATCCCCCTGCTTCTATCGCCTCCCCTTGCATGAGTACTGACCATCTTATAGCTGACTCCACATCAATTGGTGAAGGAAAGTTCTCGTCGAGGGAAGGAGCACCAGTGGGAGGGACGATGGAACGGAGGAGGAAAGATGAGTTGAGAGAACATGACGTATATCCACCATGAGCTTCTGCCATTGGTGCTCGTGTGATAGGATTTGATTTGTCCATTGAATTAGAAGACGGGGATGTGGAAGAGAAGGGATAAGCAGAACAGGAGAAACCTCCTTCGTATGTCTGACAAGCCGAAATGAACCGGTCTACGTTGTGTAGAAGTTCAGGAGTGAGAAGGTCGAGTAGACAAGCCACGACTAGAAGACAGTAGGTTCCTCTGTATAACAGTCAGCCATCATGCCACAGTCTGTTTCTTCTCTTATTCCCTGATTGATGAGACGAGAGGATGAGAATCATGGATAAAATAGATCTTGAGGGCAGCTGCACTGATATCAGGTGAGTGGTAAGTGCAGCCTACCCATGGCGATGAGTCGTGAAGGATGAAGGAAGTCGAGGCTATGACATAATCGTCACTCACCTCACATCCACCTCCCCGCCTTCACAAACCACAAAACTCCCATCGGGTTGCTTACATCTCATAAAGAACTCATAAATCCTCTGTCTAGCCTCCGCCACTTCACTCCATCCCCCGTCCTCGCCGGGTCCACCGACGATTGCTAGGGAACAGATAGAAGCGTAGGTGGGAAGAAGTTGGGGTAAATGTGTGTTTACCGGTCCACCGCCAAATCCTCCTTGTGGGTGTAAGAACTTGAGTAGGGTAGCCACAGATCTATGTATCAGTACTTTCCATCTTCAAATCTTCCTCTTATCTTCTCAAGTCACTCCTCCCCTCGACACCTACCTGCTACCCAAGTTTATTCATACCGCCGGGTAGGATCAGTGTATGGTTACGGAAGAGACACCCTAGAAGCAAGGGATAGCAAGTTGAATAAGAAGTCTGTTCACTTACCGATCTCTGAAGGGCTGAGGTAATATCACACCTAATAGATCCAAACTGTGAACTACCCAAAACATCAACCAAGGTCTACTGGCATCTAACGAGATCACCCCTGCAGGTAAAGAGAAAAACCATTTGCCCAAGAAGGTAGCGTGTTCCTGAGTCCTCAATTTCGTTAATTCCACTTGTAACGTGTCATCTTTCTTTTCGCCCTCTCCATTCTCTCCACTATTTGTGATCTCCAGGGGGGTGATAGCCTGTAATGCCGGAGGAGGACGAGTGAGTAGAAGCTGTGAGATGATCCTCTCCGTTTCTGACTGTTCTATAAACGTGTCTGACGGTTGCCCATTGGAAGAAAGATGAACTTGAGGAAGAGTGTATATAGAAGGATAGAATTCCGACATTTTCGCTGCACTAGAATTGATAGAATGATGGTATAATGAGACAGAGGGTCACCGAATGTCATCCATCAACAGTTGAAAGAAGAACAATAGACTCGTTGTTGGAATGTGGGGCTCCGGGAAGGAGAGAGTTGATAAGCTGCAAGGAGGGAGAAATGCCACGTGTGGGAATTTCGGATGTTCGGACTCGAAAAAAGTTGCCCCAGTCATTTCCCCACAGAAAGTCGTCTCTTTCTTACTCACTTTGCCCATCTCTTCCTCGACTTTATCAAAAACAGCGTGGCTCGACAATTCATCATGTCTTTCACCAGAACTCCCGCTCAACTGTTAAAACAGGCCACAAAGGCTTCCGTCCCCCGTGCGTCCAAACAGGTCGTCAAGAGGGCGTACTCTCTCCTTGCTCGCGAGGTTCCCAAGGTTACAACCTTCAGCAGACTCGGGGTGAGTGGTTGATCATGTGTCTCGAGGTAAGTAGCTGATTTCAGGCTACTAGAGGTGTCAAAACTCTCGACTTTGCAGGTACCAAAGAAGACGTTTACGAACGTGCTGACTGGCCTCTGGACAAACTCCAAGAGTGAGTATATTCCAACATTCCACCCAATCTTCAAGTCTTGGCAACTTCCCTCAGTCTGAAATGCATGAAGACTGAGACATGATGAATACTTGAAAAGTGAGAGATCAAGTTTAACTGATGACCAGATACTTCAAAAATGACACACTCGCCATGATCGGCTACGGTTCCCAAGGACATGGACAATCCCTCAACGCTCGTGATAACGGTCTTAAAGTCATTGTCGGTGTACGTAAAGGCGGTGAATCTTGGAAACAGGCTCAAGAGGACGGTTGGGTACCAGGAGAGACTTTGTTTGATATTCCTGAAGCTATCAACAAGGGAACGATCATCATGAACCTTTTGTCGGATGCTGCGCAGAGTCAGACTTGGCCTGAGATCGCTCCGTTGATCACTAAGGGAAAAACTTTGTACTTCTCTCATGGTTTCTCGGTCGTCTACAAGGATGATGTGAGTTGTTCACTGCTTCAAGTCCTCTTCTCATCTTCTCGCGTTCTTAGCCTATTCTACTTCCCTTCCTTATCTCTCACCCCTGCCCTCTTCGTTAACTTAAGTAAGGCCTCTTCACAACAAGACGTACCCCTACTCTCACCCAGTATCTTGGGTCTTGGAATACATACATATATATACATCGGTTTTTGCCAGTCAGCTGGGTACGCAGAGTAGACTTGAGCTGATACAACCAGACTCACGTTATACCTCCTAAAGACGTAGACGTCATCCTCGTCGCTCCCAAAGGTTCCGGCCGAACCGTTCGAACCCTTTTCCTCGAAGGTCGTGGGATAAACTCCTCTATCGCGGTGTACCAAGATGTCACTGGTAAAGCCAAAGAAAAGGCTATTGCCATTGGTATTGGTATCGGTTCCGGATACTTATACGAGACTACTTTCCAGAAAGAAGTCTTCTCCGACTTGTACGGAGAACGTGGTGTTGTACGTCCTTTCCATATATCATATCTTATCTTGGCTGATGTGTAGCTTATGGGTGGTATTCAAGGAATGTTTTTGGCACAATACGAAGTTCTTCGAAAGAACGGTCATTCGCCTTCTGAAGCTTTCAATGAGACTGTGGAAGAAGCCACTCAATCTCTTTTCCCTTTGATTGGGAAATACGGTATGGATTACATGTACAATGCTTGTTCTACCACTGCCAGACGTGGAGCTCTCGACTGGGCCCCAAAGTTCAAAGAGTGGGTTTCCGTGTTGCTGTGACTTCCCTCCATCTCCCATGGTCATGTTTCATACATACCTCTTCTGTAACATGCGAATGGCAGAAAATCGTCATGATCTGGGTGAAGACACGACGTGGGGATGTGGAAAGATAGAGTCGAATCTAATGAATAGGGCAAATCTCCCGGTATTCGAAGCCCTCTACAAATCCGTCAGGGACGGTACCGAGACCCGTCGGTCGCTCGACTTCAACTCGCGCAAGACGTACAGGCAAGATCTGCAGAAAGAGCTGGATGAAATCGACAACCAAGAGATCTGGCGTGCGGGAAAGACTGTCCGTGGTCTGAGGGTGAGTAGTGGATCTTTCCTCATTCCACATCTATCTCTACATCTATCTTTGATCTCATTCTTCACATGTTACCCCCTCTCACTTCCTTGCCTGCACCTCGTCTACTTCTCATCCTCTCACATACTTTAGCATATGACATTCATGTCCCTCTCCAGACCATCGATTCTTGGGGGAATTGTTAGAGAGTCCCCAAGACTTCTGGGAGAATATCATGCTGACATTCAGCCCGACGCTCAGAAGGACGAGATCTAAATCATCTGATTGATATACCATCTTCAGTGCCATATCTCAAAAGGTCCCTCCTTATCGATCGAAAGAACATGCATATGCTTTCTATCTGTCTCTACCCCGGTCATCTAGCGTCTATGGTGACAGGAGCCATCATGTCACTCCTAATAATCCCGCCACACCTTGAAGAGGGACCTCAGTCTGGACGACTTTACCCATTTGATGCGCGATAAAAATGGCGAGAAGATGTTTGCACTGTCATCAGTGCATGTTCCATATTGTGCTGACTCGGCAGCGCATTTCCTGACTGTATTTCCTTTGGACCTTCTCTCTTCTCTCTCTTCCCTCTTTCTCCTGTTCTCTCTTTGATCTGTTCTCTCTTTTCTATCTTTTTGTTTTTCACTTTGTCCCTCCCTTCGACCGCACACAATCTCCAAATACGTCAAAGATTGAATGAGAAAACTCACTAAAACATTCTTGCCTGATCCAAATGAATGACAACCATATCCTGCACAAGGACAATAACTCGTCTTTAAAGTATCTACTAATTTTTGTATTCTCTCATTCCTGCTTCTCTTCAACCTCGCCTCCTTCGTCATTCTCTCACTGGAGACCTTAGCCGAACTTCTTTTCTCGGAGTCAATCCGTGAGCCGTCATTCTCTCGTACGGCATCGATAGTCGGGTTTATCTCCGAGGCGTCTCTATTCATCTCTTCAGCCGCACGACTCTGATTATTCCCATGAATGTTACCCGACGTGTCTGATACAGGTATATCAGGCGAATCCTCCATTCTAGAATCCAGAAGGGGCTTGAGAAGATTGACAGGATGGTCTGTGCCAGCAGTGGTAGTGGGATCTGTAGTGATCTCTTCTTCCGGATCGGAATGAGGAAGATCGAGGAAGATGGTATATGGTGAACCTGTACTTGACATCACCTGATTTGAGCTTTATCAAAAGGACAAAGAAATGGGGTACTTGATAAAGCCATCTTCCACCAGGTAAAGTTATACGTACTACTGATTTACATCAGCTAACTCGTCGGCCATACGATTGTATTTTCTCATTCCCCAACAGTTTCTGAAGACAAGGAAACAAACCGCAAAAGGGCTGGGGACTGGTAGGCTGGATTGACGTCTTTGTAGATTAACATGTGAGAAGAATAGAAGTTGTTGCAGGTGACGGAAGATGGGGAAAGAGAAGTGTCATCCGAATAGAAGTCATGTGGTAAGGGGTGAAGGTGAGGGGAAAAGAATTGAGACTGACCATCTTGACGATCCATAATTTGTAAAGCTGACAATAACATAGGTCCAAAGATTGAGTGAAGTTGAAGAAGAAGAGTTTCGTCCACTATTTCATCAGCTTTGAAGGATCAGAAGTGAGTTGTCCAGGTATTCCGATAAGTATCCAACCCATGGAAAAAGCAGCATGAGATACAGGTGATGAGCGGTCAGATTAGATCAGTGACGGAATGGGGTGAGTATGAGGAGGTTTGGATGTGAATATGATGAAAAGTGCGATGTGAGGACTGCGATGTGAGATGTGAGATGTAGAGGACGGACCGACCTGATTTATCTGAAAGAGGTAATGAAGATAGAAGCGTTGCTGTTAGATAGAGAAACTCGGGTGATGGGTCCGACATGGATGATATAGATCTTGCTTCATTGATTCCCGAGTCTAGGGCTTATACTATACCGGACTGTCATATTCTACTGATGTAAGTAGTGCAAGTAAGTATCGATTATGAAATCGACTTTCCTTCTGGCTACGCGAGCTACGATTTGTTGACGGATCATGATGAAGATGGGATCTTATCTTTAGAGGGTGAAAGGTGAAATAGATGCTGACGTAATCAAGTCACCCTCCTTTGGGCAATCGAGTGGGGGGGAAAGAGAAGAGATGAGACGACTTTGACACTCCTCTTCACTACACATTTGCTTTTTTCTCTTGACTTCTCCTCGCGAATCTAATCTTGAGCATCCTCGAACATTTGGTGATACCTCGTTTAGGTTTTACTGCGTCAACCTTGCCGTCCCTCCCGTACGACCGAAGAGAAGCTTCGACCCCCCGAAACCGGCCGACATCATCGCCTCGTGGCTCGCACTCAAGTCAGCACCGAACGACCGAAGTACCGAAGCACTGGAATAATCGAGGTCTTGCCCGTTGCCTCGCTTCTTTCTGCTCTGTCACGCCACTATCTTCCATCTCTTCTATCATTACCTCTCATTTGAGAGAACACCATGAATCGAGTGAGTCAGTCCTTCTACCAGATCGTCCTGGATCTCAGAGACTACTGTCAAACGAATGGCAGAAGGGGATCATCTTGGATGTACGAGGAGCGAGATGAGTTGGGAGGAGAAGAATCAGACTGATCTTGTAGATCTTCGGTACAAACAAAGCTAAACCTAAGCCCAATTTGACGGATGCTATCAACTCTGTAAGTGTTCTTCATGTCTCTCCTTTGTGAACAACAACCACAAGAACGAGAGATTCAAAATAATGGAGCCTCTGTCTCGGTAATGTGAATGAATCTTCGCTGACATGACCAGACAGACGCCAGAATAGGCTCGATAGAAGTCAAAATCAAGAAACTTGATGCTGAATTGGGTGCGTTCAAAACTCAAATGGCTAAACTACGAGATGGTCCAGGTAAAGTGAGCATTATCCATATATCTTCATTACAATCTCATTCCTATACTCTGAGCGTCTGGAATCGAAAGTGGGTAGCCGGGGAAGTTTGTGAGAGGAGATTAATGATCAGAACGCAATACAACAAAGAGCTCTTCGAACTCTCAAACAAAAAAGAATGTATGAATCTCAACTCATGCAACTTCAACAACAGACTTGGAATATGGAACAAGCAGCTATGACTACGGAGAATCTCAAGAACACCGTACGTTTATCCTTTCCCACTATCTCTCCTCTTCTTCACATCATTGATTATACGTATTGACCACCTGATCGTGACTAAGACCTCGTTATGGAGTCAAACTCATTCAGACTGCCATCTTACGCACGTGTGATGAGAAGACAGTGAAGTAAAGAATCGATATTGATATTGATGAGTAGATGGCAACTGTGGATGCTATGAGAGTAGCGAACAAAGAGATGAAAAAGCAATACAAAGGATTAGATATTGATAAGATCGAGGTGAGTCCGATCATATACTGATGAGTGGTTTCAGATGCTGATGCTTCAGACTATGCATTATGATATGGAAGATTTGATCGAACAAGCGAATGAGATACAAGAATCTTTAGGAAGGAGTTATGGTGTTCCGGATGAAGTTGACGAGGCGGATTTGCAGGCTGGTGAGTTTATAGAGTTCGAAAAGGCTCATTCTTCTCCACTATCTCGTTCCTTACATGTCGGGCAGTATTGCATACGTGATCTTAGGTTGATAACAATAAATCCTTCTGTACATCATCAGATAGTTCTCATCATTACATCGCTATCCACCTCATCGTCCCTTCATGCGTTCTGTTCTCAAGTTTGACTACGACAACTGCGGGAAGAAATCAATGATATCTGTGAAGTCCCACTCACACTCAGAACTCGACGCTCTTGGTCTGGACGAAGTAGCAGAAGGCGAAACTCCTTCGTACTTGCAAGACACTCAAGCCTTACCGGACTTTATTGATTCTGCTCCGATCGAAGAACTTCATGTGAGCTCCCATCTTCACCGTCGTGAGTCAACTGACGGAGTAGCAGAGTAACGCTCCCACTGCAGAGGTGGCTCGATGAACGCCGACGAGTCACTACGAGTTATCCTTGTGGGATCCCAGGCTTCGAGACAATCACCCACCTTGTGACGCACGAAGCCTGTGTAGAATAGACAGGTTGGATAGGGAAGATTGACATGACATGAGAAGAGACATGGTTGTATATTATGCAAATGAGGACATCTGTATCATCTGTAATAGTATAGTGAACATGTTTATTGAAGTCATGTCCTCATGTCCGACTTAAGACCCTCAGCATCTGTCTATCTGCATGTACGCAGTGTCCGGACAGCTATTCTTGGAATCCACGAGACGATGCTTAACGAATTGACATGACATATCAAATTTCGCTCATCACTCCTCATTCGAATACTGCCATACCTTTTGTGGAATTGTCGTGAATGGCACATGACTCGACAGACGTTTTACGCTGGATAAATACGCTGTCGATCAGTCTTCTCTCTTTCTGTTCGATTGTGTGCAAACTAACCAGTACGACTTTCTTTCGATCGTCCTATCACCTCCCACTCTTCCCCCTTGGCCTGAACCTCCCATTGAGCAGGAAGAAACCCGAATGACAGTTGAATGTCAAGGTCATACAAGATGAAGTCGACATTTGAAAATGTCAGGAGTCTAAAACCCCAATTTTTTAGTATCTACTCCACTTAACAACCCTCCCATCCCCGAAGTAAAAGGAGTATCAATCCCACTAGTATATCCTAATTGGGGCGTATCGCTCTTGCCTGTGTTGGTTGAAGATTGGACGAGACGAGGATGAAGATTTAAAGAAGCGCAGAGTAACTTATATTTCGCTCTGATGGAATTGAGTAACGCAAGTAGATCTAATTCGGGTGATTGGGAGTTTATTCCTTCTTCTTTCCCATTTTTCATTTTAGGTGGTTGGTCGCCGTGCCCGTCGGAGTAATGAGTCGCAGGGTGTGTATGTGAGTCGGGATCATCCGTTCGAGAAAGGTAATCATAATGGGGTCGAGTGGGCTTTTCCGAGTCAGGATTTGTAGAATGGGAATTGGAAGTTTGTTTTGCTACATTTGAATGAGTGATCGGATGATTTTGATTGAGAGGAAGTGGTTGGTGGTTTGACCCAGAATTAGTAGGGCCAGGGCTGGATGTATCGGTGTTGCGTAATGACGATGAGAAGGTTTGTGTAGATGGCTGAATGGAGGATGATTTTGAAGATGGGTTTATTCGAGGGAAAGAAGTGATCAATTCTAATAATTGAATTGCGTGATTTCTGGCTCTGACAGTCAGTCATCATTCCAGACTTCTTCTCTTCATAACATCTGTCTGAGGGACAAGTTCAGGGTAGATGAGGTGAAGACAAGATTGACAAAAATTACACATTCGTACAAGGTCAAGTACGACCTCAAGACTATCATTGAGAGAAGTCACACCTCAAACACGTATGATAAATGTTATACAAACGAGTTCAAGACATGAATCAATAAAAAAAACACAGCGCATAGAAGGTGGGATGTGGAGGAAAGTAAACAATATGACATGACTCACCGAAGATCCTTATTACCCATATTTGACTCGGAAAGAAGTTCAACCCAAACTTCAGCGAAACCTTCATAATAACCTACTTCTTCCCATAATTCAAAAGCCTTTTCTTGACCTAATGCACGACCTTCGTATATCCCGTGGAGGGCGCCATGGGCATGTCCTTCTTCGTAGCCTTGGGTGTAGAATCTGATATCAGTATGACTGTTTTCTTTTCTCTTTTCCGAAAAATCAAACTCAGACTACCAAGTATTATTATAGCTAAAGAAGAACGGAAGGGAACATGGATTTATGAGGAGTGACCAGTGTAGGATTTGAGGTCAGATTTTTGGGAGGGTCGAAAGGATGGTGGATGGAATAGATGAGTAGAGGACACACACCTTGATTCGAGATTCACCAAATCATCAAGAATGTCATCTTCATCGTTATCCAAATCATCAATGTCCATCTTCCACTTTTCAGCTGATGCTGAGCCACGAGAGTTGTAAGTGAGTGTGAAAGAAGAGAAAAGTTGAATCATCTTCCTCAATCTCTGCACCCTCCTTTCGGATCCGACCGAATCGCACCGATCGTCTCTTCTCATCTTCCCCCATCATGCCATCATCTCTCCCTCCTCCTCTCTCTATCCCCCACTTTCCCCTAGAACATCTCCCATATTCCCTACTCTAGACACTCCCTCGTCTCCCTCGTCTCCCTCGATGTATCCTAGATCCTGTGATATCTAACCCTTCCAATTTGGCTGACTCAAAAGTCATGCTCAACCTCCTCCTTCCTTCCCTTCTCCTCTCTCTTCTCGCCGTATACATCCATCGTCTCTCCCAACCTTCCCGAAAACCCGGATCTCACCGTTTATCACAACCCTCTCGTCATGTATGGTTTTCAGAAAGAACGGGAATCACCTTGTCCATCTCTACCCCAAACCTCAATTACCTACCTCGGTCCATCCTTCAAAGCCTGCGATCTTCCCTACATCCGAGGTTGAAGAAGACTTATGAACTTTTAGCTTGGGTTGGAGTGATAGGAGGGGTCATAGCACTTTTCGGAGCATTATGGGCTTGTTTGGATATTTGGTGGTCTGTATGGGAAGAAGCTACTGTACATGCTTCTTCTCCCTCAACTACCGGTTCGTGGAGACGTCACATGTCAAAGGTGCAGGAACAACGTAGAGGATTACAACCTCTGGTGAGTTGAGAAGCTCTTGAACAGAGGTTAAAACTCATGGGTAGATACCAGGAATAACGACACCTATCTCACATCTACCCACTATGTTATTGGCGTTGGTGAGCAATCAGTTAATACATGAACTAGGTCATGCTCTCTCTGCTTCATTGTGAGTCTAGTCTCGTTTTGATCTCCTCCTGAAATCATACTCTATCAATCACATCTACATGTCTAATCTCTCACCATCTTTCACCCTCTTCCCTTATTCCCTTCAGATTACCTTCGGTGTGGAGAACTCTCCCGGCCATAGTGACAGATGAAACGAGCTAACAAAAAGGGACGACGTCCAACCCTCAAGATTCAGTCTATCTCTACATCTCTTCCTCCCCAGTGCTAGTGTTTCCTTCCCTTCTTCTGTTGACTTTCTCAGTCCGTGAGTCCTCGATCCAGTCATCAATCTCACCACAACCCTCCACGTCATTGGAGCTGGAGACTGAGCATGACCAGAAAGGTCATTATTCACAGACATAGTGTAAGGTCAGCTGACGCGTAAGGAAAGCCAAAATGCGTCTTGCGGCAGCTGGAGCAGGACACAATTTGGTCTGTTGGATAATTTTGTGGTCAATCACGGTCAGTGGAATGGGGAGTATGTTTTGGTATGATCGTTCGGCCGAGGGACGAGTGGTTCAAAATGTCCATCCTGTGAGTCTCCTTGCTGATCATTCTCCTCTCCTCTCATTCTCATTCTCCTCTCCTCTCATTCTCTTCTCTTCTCACTCCCCTCTCTTCTCATTATTTGATCCACAAGTGCATGATACAGTGTGTTCAGGACCGAGATGGATAGACTGATAGCTCTTAGGGCTCTCCCTTAGCCGGACATCTCAAACCAGGGGACATCATCACCCACCTCGACGATTCAGTACTCGGTGGTAATCTGGACATATGGACTGATTATCTGTCCGGGGATGAGGTAGGAGATCAATCGAGGGGTTGGTGCTACCTCCGTTCAGACTATCTGGGTAAGACCATCCTTGATCTCTCTACATCACCCTCGTACAAAGTAATCCCAAATTCAGCAGCCGGCACAGTAAGTGCAACAATAGCATGCTCGTGTCGGCCCATTCCACTTTCTGTAGCACTTCGACGTGTGGAGGACATCAGCTGATCGGATAGATCTCCCCTTACATCCTTGTCTTTCTGAAGAAAATATCTCTTTCGACCCTTTAGATCCCCGAGACGTGCCCGAATCCAGGTGTCTCAACCCACATCCTCTTCTTGACAATCCATCTACCCCTTGCATGTGCGACGCTTCCACCGAACTTTGCATCCGACCTTCTCTCTCAGAAAGGATCTTACGGATACGAACTACAAACAAGGTGGTCATATGGGCGGGAGATCGGATGGCCGTATTGGAAGGAGTTCAGGTGTCTGGTTTGGATGGACGATTGTGGCCTGGAGCTATCCGATGGGGTGAGATGTATATTGGGTGAGTTGAAGGTTTCTTCTCTTTCCCTTGCCTCCCTGCTCTGCTCTTCCTTTCTCGTCACCGTCATCCCGAGTTTTCACTCGATATGTCTAGTGCTACAAAATCATCCCGCGCATGGTCTCTCTGCAACTCGGAAGAGACTATTTCCAACACCGCTTCTCCTATAAAGTGACGATCAGAGAACTGACTGATTATCAGGTATTTAAAAACCATTTCCATCTCACTATTCCTATTCAACCTCCTTCCCCTTCCCTCCACTGACGGAGCACATCTCTTTCGTGCTCTATTGAGTCTACATCATTCTTCCAAACCTTGGTCCCCCGGTCAACCCCGACATCTTCAAGCCTCTTTAGGTCAAGGACAACCTCGCATCAACATTTATAGAGAGTACGAACTGGCCGACTCTGATTCTGAGGATTACGAATCGGCTCTGGGTCATAGAGATCCAAGTGGGGGGATGAGAAGGGAAGAAGTGTGGAAGAGAAGGTTGAGAAGAGGAGTGGAGGGAATGAGTTTGGGTTTGGTAGTTGTTTGGACGGCGGGTTGGGGGATGGTAGGTTTGTTAAGAAGTAGTTGACGAAATTACATCTGCATTGTGCATATCCGCATGGTTAATATACGTGTGCCTCCTTCGGGTTCAGACGGCTTGGGTAGTCGCTCGTTCTTGACAGTAGCAATAAATCCATGCCGGTTTGCTAGTACCCACTCTGAAGCTTTTGGTTCATGAGACATTCTCCCACGAATAGAGTAGCTCGCAGTGACCATATCTAGCAGAGACTGTCAAAGTGGGGCTCCACGTAACTCTCCCTATTCTAAACTCTATTCTAACCTCCACTCCTCCACCTCCACCTCCAACTCCACTCACGCATTGATGCATACTATGATAGTGATGGTGGAGGGTGAGGGGTTGTCAAGTATATATAG
This sequence comes from Tremella mesenterica DSM 1558, assembly GCF_000271645.1. Classification (NCBI taxonomy): domain Eukaryota; kingdom Fungi; phylum Basidiomycota; class Tremellomycetes; order Tremellales; family Tremellaceae; genus Tremella; species Tremella mesenterica. The sequence goes on along the minus strand of NW_006711243.1, from coordinate 303,306 downwards.
TACTCCATTGGGCCCTACCATTGATACGTAGCTTGTATCCGTAAATGAATTATTTCGAATACACCATGTCGATCCCTACTACTATGCGTGCTGCCAAAGTCGGTGTAGATAAGTGAGTTTTTCCCGTTCTTCTCTTATTCCTCTATCACAAGTAGTCTTAGCGTCAACCCATTACCATCTGTCATGTTCCTGTTTCATACTCATCCATCTCAATATCTCCTCCGACTCTCAACTACTGTTCAATATGAACGGACTCGCTCCGGTCGCAATAACAACCCTTCACCAGTGCTATACAGGCTAGACATTTGCAATGTAAGACACAAAGGGTCAAATAATCATCATGAAGACCGCACACCAGCTCAATCGCAAATTTCCTTCCTTCATGATGTCAAAGATAAGATAGCGTAAATGATAGAAAATCATACTGACATACTTTAAAGACATCACTACGATCTAGTGACTCTACCTGTCCCTCAGCCAAAAGGATATGAATGTCTTTTAAAAATCGGTGCAGCGGGATTTTGTCATACGGACACTATGGTACTAGAAGGGGTATTCGGTGGTAATAAAGTAATTGGGAGTCATGAACCTTCTGGAACTGTGGTAGCTCTTGGAGAAGATGCGGAAAGGGATGGGAGAGTGAAATTGGGTCAGAGAGTAGCAGGTATGTTAAAGAGAGATGTTTGTTGTGAGTTGTACTCTTCTTATTGTCTTTGATCACCCTTTCTTTTCATTATCTCTTGACTATATTGGTTGGGCTTTTGAACCAAGTTGGCTCCCTGATCCCTGAATCTCTCCATCTTCCCGAGTTGGAAATGGTCTATGTTAGATCTTCCAACCTTTCGCTCGTGTGGTGAAGCGATCAGATAGTACATATTACATCTCCGCCCAGATGAAGATCTCCTGTCATCCTCATGTTACATCGACTTCAACGATGTGGATGTCACCAACCTATAACTTGGATTTGACTAGCTGACTAACAGTCGAATGTTCCGATTGTAAACTCGTCGATTGGATGTGAGTCCTATACTCCTATATCTTTCTCTACTCAATCTCATATTTCTCATCTCCCACATCGTCCCTATCCCTTCATCATCCCTTGTACCACCATACCGTCCCTACATCAAGATCAAACTGTAGAGAATCTTCTCTCATAAGATCATTTTTGATTCTGTCTTGTGGTCTGAATGCTTGAAACATCTGCGATCAATTGCTGAATCTTCGATACTGACCAATAGATACTGTCAAAAAGGTCTTAATTCCGGACTTGACATTGATGGTTTTTTCTCAGAATACGCTATTGTCGATTCCCGTTTCTGCGCTACATTACCTGACAACATGTCTTTCGAACAAGCCGCTCCGTTGACTTGCGCCGGTTTGACAATTTACAAAGCTATAAAACTTGCCGTGGAGAAAAAAGGTATATTACCTGGGAAAGGTATATTGGCTATTAGTGGTTTAGGTGCTTTAGGACATTTAGGTACTCAGATGGCAAAAGCTATGGTGAATCATTTTTTCTCCCAACCCTCACATTATCTATCAAAGGCCGGAACCGTGAAGATCGTTGAGATTGAGTTGACCCTCATCTGGAGCCAATCTATGTCTATAGAGTTGAAGGAGAGGATAGTAGAGGCTGACATAGGTGTTAGGGCTACACAACAATCGGTATCGATGCTAGACCAGGACCTATATCATTGGCTAATGAGATGAAACATAAACCCGATTTGACTATCGACGCTTCGAAAGTCAATGTCGAAAAGGCTAAAGAAATGATTAATGATCTACGTCCAAAAGGTTATTTCGGATGGGAAGGAGTTGATGGTGAGTTATATCTTCTTTCTCTCAGTACTCAATCTATGGAATTCTCCTACCTTATCAGACTTGAACTCTCCGCTTTTTCCAAGTGTACCCTCCCTTCCTCTTTGCCCAGGGGGATCTCGAACAATTTAGAAAACGAGGGAATGACGTACTTATGGTAATGCTAGGGAATTCCCTGTAAAAGTTGACTATCAGCAATCATCATGTGCGCAGACGCCGTAGCTTCTCAACGTTACGCCATCAACCTTCTCGTTCCACACGGTTTAATGGTGATCGTAGCTCAACCACCAACATACACGTTCGAATTCCGTGATTTCATTTTCAAAGATATCTCAGTTATCGCCAGTATGCACGGGAACGAGATACAATTACAAGAATGTGTTGATTTATGTGCCAAAGAGGGAATAAGGACGGAAACCACTACGTTCACTTTGGATCAACATAAGGAAATGTGTGATGCTATTCATCAAGATGGTTGGAAGGGGAAGGCTGTGATGGTTTTTGAGTAAGGCCGTTGTGTCGATGTGTAAGTTCATGTCGAATGTTTTTATTGTCGTAGGTCAATTAGTTGAGTAGTACGAATAGTCATTAAGATAAGTAGTGAAGTAAGTTCTTGGTGAAAGCATGAACATCTAATGAGGAGTATCCCAATGGCCAGTGGAATGAAAGCAACGATATCAAATCCAAAAGTATGTTGCATGTTTCCGAAGTATGAATCGATCTAAAAAATCGATCGATCGTTCCAAACTTTTTTTTCGCCCCACTCGCACTTGTAACTTGTCCACTTTACATTCCCTCTACAATTTTAAGCAATAACCCGCATTTACATACAGAGCTCGCATGCTCAACGATCAGACTCAGGGTGTACGAGTACTCTACTGTTACCGACTGGACTTGAAGAAATAGATCGCTAAACGGAGAGAGTAGTATCTCATGTCGGCCCGCGCCAAAGCTTTGATAGGCTTTAAAAGAAAATGCCAATTTCAACCCCTATGCCGTCATTCGTCTTCCTTCTCAAATGCCGAGTCTACCGATATAGGTTCTCAATTGAGGAATGTGATGCGTAATGTTCCTCAAGTGAGTCTCTGATTTCTTTTCCGACATCCACACACCACCATCTCCTCTCTTTGTGTTTGCTCCATCGCCTTTGTCTTTCGTCCTTCGTACCACAATGCTGGAATGGGAGTCGCCTTACTGTGAACTATATCGACACTCTATCTCGTTGGTTTCTGCTCTTCCAGAGTCATACGCAGGCTTACTGGTACATCTGCGATTCTTGGTGGTATCTAATCTGAAAGCGAAGTAAAAATCAATGACTGATCTCAGCCTGTATCTATCGCCGTATGCCGTATCCCCTCTCATGACCATCAAGTAGAATATAGAGGCGTAACATTATCTTCTTTCACTTCTTTAGCTTTATATCCACAACCATTAGTTTCTTTCGCACTTCGACTTCCTTCACGTATGGCCGATTGTTTACGACCGTCTCTTCCTCATTTTTCCACCTCACAAGTTCAATCAGCTGCTCCTGATCAGCATCATTCTCGAACGTCTCGCTTTATACAACCCGAAATCGCTTCCCCTTCCTCTCTCCAACCATCCGACTCTAAATCTGCATCTTTATTTCCCCTCGATACGCTTCAAACCCTTTCTCACTTACTCCCCTCTTCATCCTCTCAAACACCTAATATTTCTCTTTCATCAACATCATCATACAAATTGCCTTCTGTAGCCGCGAATGCCACTTCCAATCCCTCATCTACCCCCACTACAACGTCACATTCAACAGAACTCAGTATATCTCTCTTATCTTCTCAATATCAATCCCTAGCTGAATCCCTCTCTCGTCCCTCAACCGACCAAAAGGAAATCTTCGATAATCCTCAATGGGACAAAAGTGACATACCAGTCTTACGAGATAGTCTAGGATGGTTGAAATGCGAAGTGGTCACCAGTATCCCTCTTGGATCTCTTATCACAACCCCTACATCCACATCATCAAAACAAGATATCGGAATGGTCCTCCCCACATCATATGACTCCACAATCACATCATCCAATGAACATTCCACCACGGATAGGAAAAAAGAAGGAAGCGAATTATTCATATGCAAAGTTTTGTCCGTCCATCTCGGAGGAGGTCAACCCTTGGTACATCTCAATAGACGTTATACGACCGTATCGGATACGATATGACCATGCATCGCTGATCTTGCCCGTGTACATCGGGGAACATAGGGAAAATGTCTGTTTTTTATAATTTGGCGAAAGGTTTGTTCGTGGCGATGCGGAGTTTCACGCAACACAGGTTCTTCATCGCCACCGTCGTCTTTCCCTTCTCACGTTCAGTCTAGAAGGCACATTTTAAGTCTTCTTACCTCCAAGGCCTTGGATATTCTCACGGTCTGGCAGTTCTATTTAGTTCTAACAGATTGACTTAAATCCCCCTCTTCCCCAGCAGAATACTCCATCACACTCGACATATTCAAGGGTCCACGTACTTACACAAGTAACTTGATCACCAACACAAACACCACCATGAACATCCATAACCTTCACCCTGAAGATTATCTTACACTTGAAGTCTCCAAATACTGTGCGCATAGATGTACTAAAGGTCCAAGCATGTTGAATACAGGCCTTTGGACAGCTCTGAGGCCGCCGGAACAAATGTATCCCCCCGATATCTCACTGGAAGAGCGACCAATGATGGATCTCCCGTTCAAATGACTGCTCAAATCCTCCACTTCGCGCGCCAAGACGATCATCCAATCCTGTGCGTGGTCTGTGGAGGTTTCATCATCGAAGAACAGAGGTCAAGAGAAGTCTTCCGTGTCATCTGAATCCGCAGAGGAATGGGTTTTAAATTTCACTGCACGTCGCGGCCGGTACAAATTGGAGGTTAAAAAGACCAAAATATCAACAAGTCCAGTCAACGTCGAAAAGGAACCACGATACCAACTTTGCATGAGCCTAATCTGGCCATCAGGCACCTATGTATCAACTTTTAAGGAGCGGAAGAGGCTGTCAGGTGAGGAGATCACATTTGAATGGACACAAACAATGACTAGTGACAAGAAAGTCCTGAACTTACATTCCGATCCCGATTCGAGCCATATGTTGCTCAAGGATATCACCACAAAGGGTGCAGAACTGCTGATCTCGTCTTCACGACGCCAAGGAACAATTCCCCATTGGAAGAACTTCGAACTCATCCTTCGTTATCACCCAAGTGGCATATATTCCTTTGATTTACTTCCTTGGGACCAAGACCTCTCCCGGGGAATGGATTACCGATTGGTTCATCCTAAGACTATAAACCAGCCCCGTCCATCGCATCGACTCAGTACACAGATGACTATAGGTCCGGATGAGGAATCAAAGAATGATAATGATCATGACGATGGTCATGCTTCTGATGATGACCTTGATAATGAGACACGGCCTTTACTAGAAAAAGGTAAAGCCCGTCAAAGACGTTGATGAGGAGAGGGCACCCGCAGATGTAATCCCACATCAGGACGACTTTTGCCGGGCATTGCGGAGAAAGGTAGAATGTAGTATCCCTATACCTGTCGCGTGGTGACAACTTTGATATGTGGAGGACGCCGCTGACAACGTACCTAACAGATACATAGTACAAAGATAGCTACTTTATTCTTTGGACAATGTATCTTCACCTGTCTGTAACTCTAGATTGCTACCGTGCATCACCAGTTGCGGATCTTGTCCCTTGAACCATCCATAGAACCGAAGGAACCCCTGACAGACAACCAGGATAGTTCGATAGTGAGTTTCAACAAGGTATCCACGGGTACTCCGGAAAGCGGGAAAGATACATGGTCCGTACAATACCGATCCCAAGAGGGTATCTTCCGCTGGGATTGGGAATCAGTTCAAATCACTCCCCGCGAGGCAATTCTTTCGAGAGATGATCAGCAGGTCATACTTGCTTCCGAAGAGTGCTCGAGAAGAGTCAAACTTGTTGAGATTAAAAATGAACAATCCATTGTGGTATTCTGTAGTGATCGCCGTCTAGAGCGCTACTCCGAGAAGAACACCGGAAACACGACCGAAAAGGACTCCAAAAACTCCCGGAGAAGACTTGCTTCTGGTGCATCAATACCTACGGTGAGAACCTACTCAATGTTACCATGACTCTCCGCCCGCATCAACTGGATAAAAATTTCACTACGGCGGTGTACGGAGCTCGCGTGAAAGGGACTGAAGATAATCTTGGAGAGTGATGGGTGTGTGTATAGCAGGAGATGGTTCGAGATTGATGGAATGAAGGATGAAATGATTATGATAGGATTGATGAACATGCGGAAACTTGTTAGCTACTCAACGAGAGTTAGTCATAGGGGCGAGGTAAGAGACAAACACCTGAAGAATCTGCCTTTTCCCATTCCGATAAGTCTTTTCACCCATCCCGTACCCTTGTGTGGACCCTCGACTCTGCATGATACCACAATGTGCGTGAAGTAACATGTTAGACCCCCAGTAGACGAGTCGTGACCCTGAATCCCATGCGTCCTCGAAGAATTTTCTGGCGTCAGTCTCACCTTTCATCGTCGTTCCATTATCGCTATCAAACCATTGTACTCAGCTTCAACTCCGCTCATCACCATGGTCTTCCAACATTCTCATACTTTCAAAGTTCTATCCAGATGAAAAACCCCTCTTACCCACATCTTTCACACTTTTTACATATCCAGAGATCCGCACACCTTACACGTCCCCTATGAGCACCCATGACGAATCTCCTGAAAGTCAAATCACTCGTACCGTAAAAGAATTCCAGCGGGTGATGGTTAACGAGGATGAAACTGAGGCAGATACTGCCCAATGGACAGTTGTCAAAGGGTCGGGCGCATGGGTCCCTGTGGATTTGCATTCGAGTACGCGCGAATTATTTGATCACGCTCAGGAGTTCATCGAATTGTCTACTCTAGGAGATGTGATGATTTACACCCAATCGCTCGAGTGGAAGGAAGGGATTGGAGGAGCTCCTTCCGATTTCCGGGTGTCTTCTGATGTCACAGGGAATTGGAGCTGTACATTAGCATGGTTCGATGATCACCCGCGACGATTGGTGGCCTCAAAGACCAAAAGAGAACCGGGCCGCTTTGAAGTTGCGGAGGACATGCCAGACCAATTTCGTGTGAGCATAACCTGGCAAACAGGTACATGTGTATTGACTAGGGATGAGCAAAAGAGACCCGGCCAAGAAAGTGTATACAATTACACACAAACCATGACATGTGACGGGAAAGAAGTGGTATCCAAGTACGATCTCGGATCGAAGTACTTTGAGCGTAAAGAGAAACCGGAAAGGACGATTTTGTGGAGTGTACTCGCTACTATTATCCTGAGCCTGGCAATACTTTCATAAGGGCTTTTTTGTTTGAACAATCCTAAGGGCCCACTTCATGTACGTCACGATCCCTGGAACCAAGACTTGTCAAGAATCATGGATGGAAAATCGGTTCAAAACGAGACTACTATCTGAGACTATTCAGCGTATGTACTTGGTACAGAGATGAATGCAGACCCGGATGAGGAATCAAACGATGATGATGATGGTAAACATGAGTAGAAGTGAGATACGCACTGCACGGTACTTGCTGACTTTAAATGGTCCAACAACTCTTGACCATTGTCACTACTCTCCAACCTCCCGATGGGACCGATGTTCTGACGGCGAGGATGATATTTCCCAGCTGGTACTCTGCCATTGACCCCGCCCTATCTCGTTGTTGGATGTTGGATGTTTGATGTTTAATGTTCCAAGTTTAGACATGAGCAACTGTTGTTCACTTACAGTGACGTATCGACCATTTTTGCGGGGCTCCCATCACTCGCCCAGCCGACGCCACGTGGCCATCATCAGCTGTCACCACGTTCCCCTCCTCGTCCTCTGATACTTAAGCTTAACGCTCATGCCCATCAAGCACCCCATACTGAGACTTCTCCCACGCCAAGACGTCAGTGTTGATGTTGTCTCTGATGGTTCTGGACCCGCCATCGTCTTCGTCGTCGTCGTCTCCATCGATGATGATGCATGAGGCGTAAAAGAATACACAACTGTAGCTCAAGGAACAGATCTGGCACAAGACTACTTTTTCTTCCTTGCCCTTCCTTCCCCCTCCCCTCCAAGAGGTATATAATGTCGCACTCTCCTCGTGATCACCATGCATCTCTTTCATCTTTCAACCCTCCTTCTATCTCTCCCTCCACCTCTTCGTCTCCCCCTTCCTCTTTCACTTCCACCTTTGAACCCAAAGCCAACCACGACCGGATTTCCTCTGTCCAAGACATTCACCCAGGATCCATATCCGCACCTACATCTCCAATCCTCAGGACCGACATGTTCCCTCAAGGACTATCCATTACTCCTCTCACTCTCCCCTCGATTCAACTGGAAGGATTGAAACACCCTCACATTCCACCTTCTATCACACAAGATCCGGCCGCTTTTCGATCCCAACTACAACCACACCCACACCCACACCCACACATCATCCAGTCTCAGTCATCCCGACGTCCCCGGCATTCGTATACTTCCCCTCCCGCCTACCATCTCTCACTGAATCCGACAAGAAATGGTCATAACAAACCCAACACTCCATCAACCTTTCCGAGACAGCCTAACTTTCATGCTCCAAATGGCACATCCATACCTCTTCCAACCTCGTCCACCGTCCGAGGTCGACCCAGTCCCCGTCAGTCCTTACCACGAACAATGGCGAGTCAAGGTGTTTCTGACGAGTCGGAGTGGGATAGCGATACGACTTTTGTACCACATAGAAGGGGGCATAATCATAGTCAATCACAACCCGACTTACCCACCATGCGTGCCAATTTGGAAGGTTGGGTCGATACTGTAGCGAGAGTGAATGGAACTTCTCCTTCTTCATCCACTGTAGCCGTACGACCTGGACTTAGTCTTCCTACTAGTGAACCAAGTCGACAATTGCTACCACATGCCAAGACCCAATCTCCTCAAACATCTTCAAATTCATCCATCGGGCAAGTTCGACCGCCGTCTCTCCCCGGTCCCACTGCCAATCCTCAGAACTTCAAAACATCACCTTCCGTCCAAACTATTCGTCCCTCCCCTCCGCAGATCATCCAAAGACCTTTGACAACGGGCTCCCCTCCGACACCCACTTTCAATCTATCACCCGACTCTTCACCTAGTCGATATCGACCCATGGGAGACATGCCAAGTTCCGAAGATGCAGATGATGATCTTGAAAGCACATCTGCTTCGTCAGATTCTCTCTCCTTTTCTCCCAGACGGGCTCAACTACGAAGACGTATGATCCCGGAGGTCTCACGTGCAAAGGCTCTCGGATTGTCACTCGGACCTGACGATCCAGATCTTCATACAAACCTTCGAAGAAATGCCTCATTCAGACCTTTTGGAGTGGATCCAGTGGAATTGGCAAGCTTATTGGAAAGTAGGCTACAACAGAGCTCATTGTATCCTTTAAGAATGCTCGCGGTGGTACCCAGTGTTTGGGGGATATGTGTGTTGATGCAGGCATTCATGACGGGAGGCTTGTGGGAAGAGGTCTGGCCTTGGGGAGTGGATTGGAGATTAGAGATGGTGGAGAGGTTGTTACAAGGTGGACCGTACGAGGGTACTTGGTTGAAAGTTTCAAGAGGGGATATGGTACTTGCTATGGCATGGGTGAGTGTTTTTACAAATAAATCTGGCTCCTGTGCACCGAGGTATCAATCCTGTGACCCTACTTCCGATGTTCCGTCCTCACGTAGTCGTTATGGACCATTCTCATGACATCCCGTTTTGGAACAATTCACTCCTTCATATCGTGCCAAGGATGTGGCGAAATGCGCTGACTTCAGGCCGCATGTACAGCACATTTCTGTTTCTGTCTAACCACCGGACTTACCTATCGTTGGCGATCTTACTATTCCCTCCTCTCAACCCTCACCCGTCTCCTCTCTCTTCAATCTATTTGCTGGCCCGCAACATACGTAACACTTTGGTTCCTCGGTCCTCATCGTCTTCTCCTCTGTTGGGTGGTTATAGGTATATCAACCGGTTGGTCCCGTTGCGTCCAAATGTGGGTGACGTCCAACGTCATACCTCCATCTCCCCGGGCCCGAGAGGGCGATATGACCCCAAATTCAGGTACTCGATCTCGAAATTCACCAGCACTACGATCAATATCCCTACGAGATCATCGAGGGTCTCCGGTCATGCGTCCCGCTGGATTGAGAGGGTGGGGAGCTTTCACCTATGGTCGGAAATGGGATTGGGATGCTGTGGCCAGTGAGGTAGGCTGGAAAGTTGGTTTTTTATTGTTGATCACGACTGCTTGGATGTTTTGGGGATTGGAGACGGGAAGACTTGTCAGGGTTTGATCTTCACCCTTCATATCGTTGGATTATCTGTACCATCTCTCAGCATCACTTCTCACACCTATGAACCCAAATATCACTCCACGATTTCAAGATTGCTCACGAATCTCACTTCACAATCGCCTACTATGTTCTTTCCCCCCTCAAATGGCGAGTTTCCCCATACTCAATCATACCCCTGTATACTGCCCGATCTTCCTTCTCCCTTCGTCATGTATGAACGACGCCATGCCTGATCAGTTCCATCATCCACACGCGTGTAGCTTTTGTAATTTTCCCCATAGATCTCACCTAGATTCAACAGATGATCCCTATAATCCAACATATCATACACGATAGAATAAAGTCTCAATACATACTTCATGCATGTTCAACACACGAGGGTTTGACATGCATGATTCCATGCGATTCATTCTATCTCTGAAATGAACATGCAAGTACCTGCTCATTCCTATGTCCGTATCAAAGAGCCTCTGAGTAAATGTTGATACAGATCATCACCACAACGATAACAGAAAGCTGCTTTGATTATGGTCTAGACCTCATATTGTGTGAACACATGGCTGGAGTCTCAATCGAGTCCGGTCTCACCATTGCAACTCAGCGTACGCGTATTGCTCTCATATCGTGAACAATGAAAATTTGGGGATTAAAACACCACAGAGAGCGGAAATCAGTCGAACATCATCCATATCATTTATTCTCTCTGTACAACCTGAACTCTACTAGAATCATAACTCTATTGGAAGATTTGCCCACTATCGGGACGCGAGAAAATTTATTCCAATACCCCTTTTTTTAGGTTGAACATTTCCGATCAACCGGTCGGATCTTCATTCACCCCCGACTCGATCAATAAAAGTGTCGGAAGGAAGGATTAGCGGGTCCTTCCGCTAATGCTGAAGTTGGAACATCTTTACTTTGCCAATTGACGCCTTCAGTGTCAGCTACGTCTTTTGTCCCAGATTCAAGTAAGCTGTTGATCGACTTAGATAAACGATGGAGGAAAGAGTTTTTTCCGAATAAGAAAGAATATATTGGACTTTTACTCACCTTGTTCTTTGTTACGACGCCTGTTATCAAGGTACATCCACATACGTAGGTAAATGACAATAATTAGACCTAAACCTTCTAAACCAGCGGTTATACCAAGTGGTTGAATGTACGCAGGAGCCCATTTATCAAGGAAAATGTTGGAACTGACGATACCTCCAGTATTGGCTAAGAAAGTGAATGAACCGACTCGGAAAGCACGACCATCTTCAGTAGGGTCATTACATTGATGCCATGTGTGGAATATCACCGAAGGAGTGAAAGAACCCATGGCTGTGAATGTCAACCTCTGTCCATCGACACATGAATTCATCCATCGATACATGATGATTCGCCCATCGACGCATGATGATTCTTCCATCGATGAATGATAAACTCAACAGAGAGAAGAGAGGTGAGAACGGGAGGTGGCGATAGAACACGAAACAAGAGGAAAAGAAAAGAAAAGAAAAGAAAAGAAAACTCACTGATGAGGAAAGTAGCAAAGTATCCGACGTGAATGCTGGTGACGGGGATGGCGGTGAGAATAATACAACCGACAATGACAAAGACAAGGGCGGATGCAAGATGAAAACCACGTTCTCTGAAATGATCAGAAGACCAGGTGGTGATGAGTAAGACCAAAGTTCCACAAACATAAGGTGCTACGGTATACAAATTGGTCTTGACCACACTGTAATGGAATCGACCGACTTGAATTATTAGCTGATGTAATTTTCGATAAGACGAAGACGACTTACTGATTTGAGTCAAGAAGTTACCAGCGACAGATGCGGCGGTACCGTAACAAAGAGCTGCATGTAAGTGTTGAGCTCAATACCATGTACTTTTATTATGTGTACGTATGTATGATGGAGTTTATAGAAGTAAACAATAGAAAAGATGAACATGATTATAAAACACGATCAAGTTGCCGACTTACCAATGCAAGCATAAACATAGTATTTCCAATCTCGTAAAGGCTTGAAAAACTTTTTGGCGTTGAAAGTGGTGTGTGTCTCGACGGAACCATCTCTGAGAAGACGTAATTTGGCCACTTCCCTCTCGCGAGCGGAAAGGAATTTAGCGGTTTCAGGATGCCACGGTAGAGAAAGAGCGACGAGGACAGCGAAAGCGACGGTGAAAGCGCCTTCGATGAGGAAAAGAATTTGCCATCCCCACAATTTCGAGTCCATCTGGAAAACACCATATGCGATGAGACTGGGGACATTAGCACGAGAAGAAGACGGATAGAAGAAATGAGATGAATGACTCACCCGGAGAAAGCACCAGAAAGAGCGTTACACGAATAAAAAGCGGCGATACGTTTACCAAGTTCACCACGGGTGTAGAAAGTGGTCAAATAGTAAATCAGAGAAGCGGCGAAACCAGCTTCAAAAGCACCAAGAACTAGTCATTAGAACGAAGTCCATTTTCTCCTATGAAACAAGATGATTCCCCAAAAGTCGAAAAGGTCAAGAGAGGTAAAGCGTGTATGTGAGATAATGATCTGCTTCACTCACTCAAACGAACAACCAAAACTCCTGCAAAGTTCTTGCAACCAGCGTTGATCATAGCCATGGCTCCCCATCCAAACATATAACCGGGAATCGTAAACCTGGGGCCAATCCTACGGGTCAAGAGGACACCGGGAACGACCAAGGTGGTGAAAGGGACGTAGAAAACGGACAACATGCTGTTTTGTCAGATTGGCTCTCGTGTGAATTGAAGGGGACAAACATGGAATAACCCTCGTGAGGAAAGTGGAGATCGGCTATATGGTCAGTATGATACGATCAAATCAGTGACATTTGACTTACTGGTCATACCGTCACTCTTGGCGTTGGAAACGTTGGACCTGTCTAACCTGAAACGGTCAGCTTGATCTATCAATGTTGGGGATGTATAGAACAGGGAAGAAGTTGAACGCACGAGTTGAAAAGGTAGCACCACCAAATGAAAGGCAAAATCTATTCGTTAGCATTTACAACACTACGTACCCATGAGTATTCTAAACTACAGGCTGAGGATAGTCGGATGAGAGGAGGTAGACCGTGAAAGTGGGGGGAGGTCGCACGGAACTGGAAAGGTGGAGGTGATAGAGTAGTGGAAGGTCCCGAGATATCATGGAGCTATCTCACTGGTTTGAGGTGGCATGGCCACGTCAAGTGTAAGAGGGGGGGGGAGGGGGGAGGGATGGAACATAAAAAAGGTAAAGAACATCTTTAGAACGATGAGAGAGAAAGACTCACATGCCAATCAAATTTCTTCACCACTGCCCGACTCTCCTCCGCAGTGAAAGAATAATCAGACATGTCGGCATTTTTCACTTCTTGGACGTCATGTTGAGAGTAATGAGCTTGGACGATCTTGTCACCCGCGAGCTCGGGGTCTTCAAACTTTTCCGAAGACATGTTTTTGAGGTTCTCCAAACGGCAAGGAAAAATTAAAGAGATGGACTCAACACTCTAGGTGGAGCGAGAACGAGGACGGTGGAATGAAGACAGAGATTCCACTCTCATCCAACTTATATCGAATTGGACAACGTCGAGCGAAACCGAAATTGCCGCCACGCCGCCTTATCTTCGCACGTCTTCGTGACATGACATGATAACGGGCTAAAGCCGACATCATATCTCGAGCTTCAGGGTTTCCCTTCCCTGTTCAGATCATACCCGGACAGGTCAGATTCTACCCGGAGCTTCATTGGTCAGGGTCCGATGAACGGGAAGCCTGCGTGGCCCGTGGGCTGCATGGCTGCAGAGAGTTCTCGTAAAATGAACCAATTGCTGCGAGTATGGCGACATCAAGTGAACATGTGAGCGAAAGGCGAAGTTTTCTACATTTGCTTGGCCGTTGTGAGCATAGTTGGCATGCCTAATTATTACGTGCTCAGTTATGATTATTACAACCTTAATCTGGCTAAATCCCCGGTTTCTCCCTCAGGGTCTCAGAATATCTCCGGGCCCCTTTGAATGTACCTCAGTCGTCTCTTTTCCCCTTCTGTTTTGCAGTTTCTACCTTAGACGTGTCTTTCCTATCTTACCTTTTCAACTTCTACCTTAGACTTTTAGCTTCTACTTTACTTTTTTTTTCATACTTCGACAGTTTTTTTTCTACCTTTCATTTTGTTTTTAACCTCTGTACTTCATTTTCATACCTTGGCTTTTCATTTTTCTACCCCACCCCACCAACTTCTCCCTCAATCTTTCTGAAACCCATCGCATTCATCACGTTTCTACCTCAGTTGCCTACTTCTATATCACGTACTCATATTCTAACTTGGAATGTAGGTTTATACCTTAGTGTTTCACAATCTAGATCGCATCCACATATTTTCTCTTAGCCTTACTGATATCGTATTACTATCCGTGTTAATTACCTCAAGGGTCAACATACTACTTCAGTCGCCTCAACATGGTAATCCTGCTGACTAAGTAAGTACTGAACAATAAGTATCTCCTGAACATGTCTTCTCCTCATCATCTGCCTTCGTTTATCCATCGTCTCATCTCTTCATTCTCTTGACATTTTACCCGTCTCACACTTTTCCACTCCATTTTCATTACCTTCAACTCTTTGACATGACCACTCCTCATCGTAGAAAGACTCCCACCCGGGCAGCCCGCGCTAAATCCGTCCAGTCTCATCACTCTCATCACTCTCCTCCTCCTTCTCCCTCTCCACTACCCCCTCTACCTCCTCTCTTGCCTCCTGTCCCCGGCGAATCAGCTCCTTCTGAAATTAGCGTCTCCGACGATGAAGATCCTGTTCAATTGTGGATAAGCCTTTTCCAATCCACCGACCCAGTCTTCTCATCCCCACGCCAAACTCGCCAATTCGAGAAGTTTATCCAGCAGGGTATCCAACCGTACGAGCACTGTACCCCTCTCTGGTTTCCCACCATTGCTCTGAAGTACGGTCTTAGACGTTGGGTACCTGTTCGCATTCCGGACACAGGAAGGAGAGGACCTCCCTGTATTGTGGAAGGTGAAGACAACCCCTTATGTCATCGGTATTGTCTACCGGCATTCATGTACTCGTAAGTCTTCCTCTTGTACTTTGTTATGTTATCGCTGAGACATGGAATAGTTTGGACAATGTGATTTGTCCAAATGCGGTTGAGCGCGGTTTCCCCACCCTCATATGGCGTTACAAGTACAACCGTCGCCGCCAGCTTTTTCTCCATGCCTGTTGGTCATGCACTACCAATGTTGACGTCAAGTGTTCTGTCATCGGTATTCTTTTGGATCTTGATCCTTCGATCTCATTTCCTCCTCCCCAATCAGCCATCATCAATCATGACACTCCTCTCTCAGCAGTGGATCAGATTAATGGATCCAACAATGCGCCTGTTCTTGGAATAGAAGTAGCGAAACCTACGGAACATCTCTCCCCCCCTCGCAAACGTTCTCGTACACAATCAACAGACTATTTGACGTCCGCCCAAATTCATCCAAAACCTGTTGTTGTGGAAGATGTTTTTCTCTCTCGTTCACTTCCACCGACTGTTCAACCCCTTCCAAATCTGCCTGTCGGACTGCCAGACCATGCACTATCCGGTCCGGACCACTCTATCAGCCAAGGCCCCCAGTCAGATGCTCTTCCGATCACAGTGGAACCTCAACTCCACGATCAGAATGACTCAGAGTCTATTGTCCAAGATCCATTGTCTACCAAAGCCAAGTCCGACACTTCGTCATTACCTCCCGCTCCCCCTCCTGTGCGATTGTGGAGAGCGTATCGAGCAGAAGTTCAATCAAGGCCTATGGAACAAATCTCGGGACAGCCTTCATTAGGGGCACCAATCGAGCTGAATGCCACAATCCCTGTCACCTCGTCGGCTTCCGACATCACTCAGGACGTTACATTTTCCAATCCCTCCTTGCCTGTCAAACCTATTATTGAACATGACAACCCTTCGACTCAAATGTTTGCTTATAGTACGCCAAGGTCTCTTCCAGCCGGTCATGAATTGCAACGCCTTCGAGATCCCCTTGATAACTATTTGAATGCCCTGGTTGATCAAGCCCGTCAGCATTTTAATGCTGTTGAAGCCATCCGCCACGACGCTGCTGCTAGTCTGGACCACTTGATCGCCCGATCTCAACGAGTCTGGTCAGAAGGAGACAGAGATAGAGAGGCAATTGACGAAGTGCGTAGGGAAAGAGACAAGCACTTGGCTACGCTTCGTACACTTGACACACGTCTGGTACATTATTCCCAACTTGTTGCCGAGAAGACAAAGCTGGTTGAAGAATTCAGCAAGAAGGTCCTCTTCCTTGAGACCGATCTCGAGACAGCACAGCGAGAGCAAATAGCTGTTGACCAACGCATGACTCAAGCTATCATTGAACGAGATAAGGCAATTCAAGAACGCGACTTCGCCGTTCGTCAGCGCTCAGATATGGATTTGGAAAGTCAACAAGCACGCAAGGAGCGGGACGAAGCCATTGCTCTTCGATTGAGAGCCGATGCTGCCCTGGAAGACGCCTATTTAGAGCTCATGCAAGTGGAGTCAACCATGCAGGAGAATGCGGAGCTGCGGTCCAGGAACACTCTGATTGAAGCTATGTTGGTTGCATCTCAAAAGGCATCCACAGATGTCAACTATGTGTGCGTTGCTCATTGTTTTATCCCTCTCCTGTTCATCGTTCTGGTTGAAGAGTTGACTCCTAGCAACCACAACCTTGATGGGCGACTGTCGGCAGCGATTTCGGGACAACCTACCCTTTCAAAGCATTCTCAACAGGCGGACACATCTGTAACACATCATGGAGGGAGTATTCCTCGTATCGTCACCCAGCCGCCTACTTCTCCATCACAACCCGATTTGTCCTCCTTAAAGCAACCTGTGGACTATTCTACCAATATTTCAAACCGTAACTCTGGCTCGTTAGCTCCTTCCATAGAGATTCTAGCGAATAGTCCACCTCCCAACCATCATTTCATCCATAATGTGAGCCACTCTCACGTTCGAAGTATTTAAGCTCCCCATTACGGCAGCTTGTATCTTTGTCCCTCTATGGTTTGCTGACCTAACTTCCACATCACTACCGTCAATTAGTGATACTATTCTTTTTCAAGGGTGTACGATTGTTTATGTTGATTTGAACCGATGAATACATTACATAAACTACTCTGCAATATACTACTTTTTCTGATTGACGAAATGACGCCAATATCTTATCCATTGAGTAAGCTGAAATGTCAATCGATTCTGCCCCCACTGTTGCATTTCATCCATCAGGAGCTTATCGCGAAGAAGGTGCTCCCCTTGTCTCTCCTCATCCGTCATTGACAATGCCACTTCGCTAAGCAAGAAATAAGTGAAAGAGTCCCGTAGGACGACTGCACACGCAGGTGTGTACGTAGTAGTTACCAATCCAAGGTGAGCAGTATCAGGTCGTATACCTTGAATGATTGAGAAGATAGCGGCCGTTGCAAGCGGACCACAATTATGTCCATCAGTTTGAGTCACCCAATGCAAGTGATCTCGCATTCTCTGAGAGAAGGATTAGTCATGTCCACCCAGTATTGTTGTCATCACTTACAGGTGTATTGGGCGCAAATATCCAATTCTCGTTCTGTTCGGCAGTCACCATACCAGCATGATATTCAAAGGTCAGTCGTTGCTTCAGCAATGTTGTCCATTTCTGCTCGTTAGTGACTTGTCATGATATACGACCTAAACAGTGATATACGACCTAAACAGTGATATACGACCTAAACACTCACCTCTTTCATGATTCTGTCATCAAAAGTGCCACCAGCAGAGTCGTATACGATCACTAGGCGGGCCGGGCCAAAGATGGCCAAAGCAGCAAAGTGGGTGTTCCTCTGGACGCTGACCACTCCAACGGTAATGTAGTCTCGCCATGAGGAGTCCTTCCCCAGTATCCTCCATGGTTTCTTCCCAGCAGGCTTCACTCCACGCACCTCCTCAATAGCAGAGAACAGGTAAGCAACACGGCACCTACCGCCAACGGGAGGTGATTGTCGATTTGTCCGCGCTAGTGCCTGAAGGCATAGAGAGTCGATGAGATGATCATTCCACCAGCTGGTTCGGTTTTTGAGACGTCTCACGCCGTCTTGAGTCACCGTTACATGAGGAACACCTGTCACAATCGTTCCCTCCCCGTTCCGTGTGACCAAGCCAGGCTGATCTCCTTGGTTTGCCATACGGGACAGCAGTCTGTTGAAAAATCGATCAGTGAAGGGGATTGGCGCTGGGGCAAATTGCCTTGGATCTGACATGGTGATGAAATTCGCCATTGGTGAAGTCTTCCCATCCAGATCTCCAACCCAAATGAGTTTGTAATATCGCCTCAGTGCTGCGTTTTCTTGATCTCTCACATCCTTGAGGCTATCAAATGGCACTGATTTCATATCTTCCGGATCTATAACTGCCATCAGGGGACTCTTGGGTGAAGGGAGAGGGAAGTCGATGGGAGAATTAGGTGGTAATTCTTGTATGCCAGAGAGCTCCTCGGTGACGGATGTGATAACATGGCGGCTTGATCCCGCTTCCACAGGTGCTTTCAAGGATGTAGAGATGTTGTTGATAACAGACGGAACTGAAGCAGAAGGCTCTTGTTGACTTGTAGTGGTGGAAACTGCAGACGTATGCGTAGGATGGTTGATATGTAGCGCGGCAGTTGGCGGACTTGGCATATCTGAAGGAAGAACATCATCAAACATATCCTTCTCTTCGTCGAGTTGCAACCATCGAAATGGATCTTCAGTGTCATTGAAAGGCACAGGGTGTGGATTGTGGTAGATTGAGTCTTTTGAGGCTTCTATGTCTATTGAGTGACTTGTAAGATGCGTGGGTAGATGCTGTTGCGACGCTGCTTCCTTCCCTGAACTGAGATTGTCTGCAATCCACACCTGAGGGTTGACTGTGGCGGGGCCGACTACTGAAGATGCTCGATTGAGACTGATATTTGCGGCTCCCATGTTCCGCACATTCCCCATGTTATGTTTGGGCTGGTTGCTGTCATGACCGATTGTATGAGAAGGATATGTCGTATGTCTAGTTGGATTGATTGTGAGACCAGCAACCTCATTGATTCTGCTGGCAGAGGGTTGTGTTGAAAAGCTTGAAGGCAATTGACTCTGTGTGATGGAGGCTTTCACCATCGGAGGCTGTGACTGTGGAATCGTGGAAGACTTTGATAGAGGCACAGGAGTTATACGCCGAGTGTCTGATGCCTCTCGGCTATACTTTGGTTCCACCATGTCTGCTCTAGTGTGTATTTCGGAGGATGATGAAGAAGCTAGACTGAGGCCCTGTCCCGCCGTTGAATGGGAAGAGCGCCGCTGCTGCAGAAGACGGTCATGTGCAGGACTGGCTATGGGTGGGGGATTAGATGGTGTCCTACCCACTGGTACAGGAGGCGGGCCGGTGGCTTCGTTCCTCTTGGAGATGCCTGATGACGTGCTCGCAACTGGTTGTGGTTGAGGATTTAGCTGTTCAGGGCGAGGCATATTAGTTGAAGTAGAGGTAGAAAGTTCATGATGTGTCGACTCATAGAACAGTATGACAGGATATCTTGCATCTTGAAAAGCAGCGGCGGAGGGATTTGAGGCTAGGGTGACTTTGTCATCGTCAAGGATCCACCAGGTATCTTCCTCACCTCGAGTGATTGCGACGTAGTGACCCACCTCAACGGCCTCTCCGTGTCGGCACACAATCCCACGCAACTGGTACTTAATCTGAATGGTGTTCACATTCACACCTTCAGGCAGCACTAAATCCAATGGGATGTGGAACGGATCGCCAATATGGACCTTCTGTTCCACATTATTTCTTGGGACTGTTTGAACAGTAGACGATTTTAATCCCTCCGGGCTAGTCTCAGAGTTCCAGACGATATTCAGGCGGAGTACCACAGGAGTTTGCGTGAAGAAGGTTGAAGGAGTGACATTGAATCCTTGCCCCTGTGGCGCATAGCGCGCAGAGCAAACAATATTCTTGCACTGATAATTTGCCTTTGTTGATGTTTGATACGATTCCTTTAACATCTGGTCGAATGGTTTCTGCTTTCCTTGTGGACTCCAAGGATGAAGAAAGAGGGAATTATGAACCGCAACTGAGGGTTCAGTCGGACCCGTGGACGGTGCTTGACACACGGGACAGACTCCAACAGACATGATCACCATCTCAAACAATCTTGAAAAAAGGTTTGTGGACGAAATACCATCAAGGTATGTGTTTAGCTGTCGCAGGACTTCGTCTGGGTCCATCATTTGTGTTGCAGATGAAACGACAAAATGTCCTGAAGATCAGCAACGCGCGCATGAGAGGCTTCTTTTGATCTAGTACAAAACACTCACCCGCAAGGATGGTCCTTAATTGTGGGAAAGATGTGGAGAGATGGGTCTCTACGGCCATGCGGAACTCGAATAAGAGGCTGAAGACTGGATCAGCCAGAGGTGGAACTGCCAGTCTGAAGCGCTCCAATTCCGCAGACCAAGATACCAGACGCAGAAGCACCTGGAACAGAGCTATTGCATAGCAATCGATGCCAGTATTTCTTACTCCAGTAGGTTTGATAGAGTCCAAGTGGGTGACGACTTTTCTAGGCATACGAAGTTTGCTCTTCTGAGCCGAAGGTATGGCATGTCGATAAGGTTGCAAAGGCCGAATCGCAGCAGGACGCCCCGGAAGGGAATGAGACCAGGTCGAAGGATCAGAATTATGATCGTCAACGGCCGATGAATAGTCATTCACCTTGTCTCTGATCCTTGAGTATCTTCGACCAATTGGAGAAGTGGGCTGTTGATGATGACTGTAACCCTGGGACGGAGGTGCTGTGGAGGGGAGGTGGTCATCTGGAGTGTGCTTGCCTGACTTGAATGCTACTGGCAGTTGGTTTGATCGAATGCGCTTTGCTTCTTGGTTGGACACTGGTACACCCTCCACCTTCTCAATTTCTCTGCGCTTTCGCTTTTGCTGTTGTACTGGATGTGTCAATTCTTTAATGTGGCGACCTGGGGACTCTCCAACACCGATCAGGTGGTGATGCAGAGTTACACCTCTTACTCCTGGGGGTGGTTGGTCGGCGGAAGTGAGGGAGTGACGACGAGGAATAACCAGGGGTTTAGTTGTGGTTGTGGTGTTGATAGGGTCAGAAAGTGAAGTTTGAACGTAGGGAGAGTTTACAATGGGCTGAGTTACTGGCTTTGAAATGTCTTGAGATGTATGAATAGACTGCTGAGGTGTGTAGCCCGGATTGATATCAATATGCGACCATTTGACCGATCTAATGACATCTCGACCCCAGTACTCCTTATAATCGTTCCGATCATTGTAGAATGGATCATCCTTGTTCTGGTTGGTGGAGGACACAGTTTGAGTTGGACCATTCGACATAGTCCCAAGAATGATATCCTCGATCAAAGCATGATTTGCTTCAAATTCTCCAATTGGGCCACAAAGCTCGTACATGACCATTGCCCACAAGTGGCCACATCGTTTACCACTGTGTTTCCCGTAGCCACAGGTACAGACTGCCCGTCCTTCCTTGCCTCTCCGACTTGGTCGCCTGCCACAGTAGTTTGTCTGTGCTGACGGGGTATCTCTGCGAGGAGGATTGACTTGGTATACGGGCGTGTTGCCAAACAAGTGACGGTGAGCGGCTGGTATTGATTGTCTGGGACATCGATGGATGCAATCCACCTCCCATCGAAGAAGGCCTGCTGACAGGTTTCGTTGAAGGCTGGGATCCGCTCGAGAGACATTCAAGGGCACATTCTCATAGAAGGGAAAATATGCGGTGAGGATAATGGAGAGTAAACGATCGAGCCTATCACAGCATTAGCTTGGCCTGGGATAGAAATACTGTGACTCACCGTTTGTTGGCACGACAATTGAGGAAGACACGATCAAACGTCCGAAACGCTGCTTCTGAGTAGTTATTTGTAGACCAAGGTCCATCTCGAGTGACCTGACTGGGTATTCCATAGTCAACCGTATAGTCCCTCCAACGCTTGCTGAACCACTCGGACTGTAGGTACTCGTCCAATTGGTCCCATCCGTTACTATCTTGCGGCAAGAGCCTACGCACGGTATCTTCAAGAATCCCATAGTATTCGTTCCAATCTTCCTTCTCTGGACATCGTTGACATGCTTGTATAGCTTCCAGGATTGTGTTTGTATGGATTGCAGCCCGAAAGTTGGTCCCCAGAATCCTCCGAACCTTAGATCTGCAGGCATGCATCAAGTGAAACTGACAGGCTCGTAGCGGCACACCAGGAAATTCGAATTCGATAGCCAGTCGTTCAGCGTCACAGCCATCGATCATGACAAATCGGGGAATGAGACCATCTTCAGACACTATCAAGCAGGCCTTTTGCAATATGTCCTGGGACACGCCATCGATTTTTATCTCGAATTTTCCAAGTAGATAATCACCTGCTGTTTGTCGAACAGCCTTCTTGAACTCTGCCAGAAGAAACCGATATGCTTGTACGTCATTATGGTTGGAGACCATTGCCGCAACTGGGATATCAGTCAGGAAAGAATCCACCCGTGGAGGATTGACTTACGAGGTATCATTCGATGATATTCATTGATGGTAACCAAGAAGGTCAATGGACATCGAAATGCGTTCTTGTTCCTCCAAGAAGAGTCCAGATACATTCCCATTTGACCTACTTGCAAGATGGCACACATCTGAGCATAACGAGGAGCAATGACACACTCGAACCGTGTGCTTGGGTCCACGCGCTTACCGGGAGTCTCCTCCAGAAGGTTAGGGAAGTGGGCACTACACTTCAGCATGGCAGATTGACTGAAATGAGAGGACATACGCAAGGAAGGATTGTGGGTGTTGTTTATAGATGATCTCCATTGCTGCCAGAGGACTACGATCCAATCGAGACACAGCAGTGGCAGTTGAAACCGCGGTTCTATAGTCGGAAGCTTTGGGCAGACGATGAGGACATTGTTGAGAAAGCCAAAGTGCATGAGTGTCATTAGACATTATGTCTTTTGCATACCCTTCCAATCAGCTGAGTCAGCACACAAGTTTGGGAAAGATTCACATGCTTGTAGACGACCAACAGTCATACCAAAACCTAGAGCAGCCTCATGAAGAAGCCGACGCATGTAGGGAGAAATCCTCAACTCGGACGTGGACCGGACGGGCGGATGTGATTCAAGGTCTTTTTCAATTATGGTACAGCGCTGCTTTTCGCACTGAGCGGCCGTCATCTCCACCTACCGAGTCAGCAAGACAATTTCCACTCCCTGACATATGACTAACCACTATAAAGGTCCCACAGAAGTGAGACTTATAACGTTTTGGGCTGCCCTCAGGCGCCTTGTCACTGATATCCCCTGGCTCCTGTTCATCGCCGGAGAATTCTTCATCACCTACACTATCAGCTGTGTCATTGGATTATGGATTGAACTCGCCTTCTTCAGATTCGTCTTCACTATAGTCATCCTCGCTATAATCATCTTCACTATCGGCCTCTTCGAGATACTCCTTGTGACCGGCTTCTTCCTCCTCACCATCTTCACCTTGAACGTCCTCTCCCTCGCGGTCTTCCTCCTGACCGTCTTCCTCCTCGCGGTTTTCCTCCTCACCGTCTTCCTCCTCGCCATCTTCCTCCTCACCGTCTTCCTCCTCGCCATCTTCCTCCTCACCGTCTTCCTCCTCACCGTCTTCCTCCTCACCGTCTTCCTCCTCACCGTCTTCCTCCTGGCTGTTGACACTGTCATATTTGACTCTTTTGCCATCACGTCTTGCCATGGTTTCTTTGTAATTATCAGACTTGTTCTTGTTGTTGTCATCCTTGAGGTCAACTTGATGTCTAGAGTTCTTGACCAACTCTCTGTGTCCATTTTGTCGATGGAGGACCTCCGAGTGAGATTGAATGCTAGCATGGTCACTGCTGTTGTCTACGTAACTCCGACTGTCGGTGTCTGTCTTATTGGAGCTCCCGTCAGCCCAACTCGGCGCACGTACTGGTGCGCGTTTTCCTGATACAAGTCCGTGCGTTGGTGTCTGACGACGCCCACCACCTTCGATCTGTCCTCGCTTCTCCAATCTTTCTGAGCGGCGTTTTGAAGAGCGAAGACGTTCCAGCTTGGGGACATGAGGAGACAATGGTTGTGGCTGAGTACGAACGGGGACCTGAACCTTTGACGTAGGGTTCTTCGACGCAGGGTTGAAATTTTTGGCAGCACGTTTGGCAAAGGAGAAAAGTTGTGAATCTAAAGTCTCTTGAGCTCCAAGGGTAGGTACATTATGGCGAGCTGAGTTGTCTAAGTCTGTCTCACAAGCACCGTTACAGGCATACACAACACGCCAGACCAATCGAGTCCCCGAATGTCGCACCACTGCTTTCGGAACACTGATCTCCATTCGTCGTGCTCGGATTTCACTTGGAAACAAGCCAACACCATCGATCCACTTGATAGACGCCTCCCTGTAGAGACTGTGACGGCGTAGATTGTAATCATGAGGCTGAAATGTCAGTTGGGGTTGTAATCTGAGATGAGAGTCTCACAAGCAATTCAAAGTGCCTAATAAGGTCACTGATCTTGACCTCTTTTCGAATGTAGCCGTCCTCTCGACTAAGCTTCAATTTCATTGGCCGTAAGAAATCTTTGGTGATGCGAACGTTGGGTGTTCGATATGTTCCCTGAGGACTAGGAGCATCCGATGCTGCATCGGAATCATCCTGTTCACCACCAAATTCATCGACCAGGTTGCCGACAAGGCGATGATCTGGGGTATCATGGTATCGGGCTACCCAACCATCATACTCGGATGAGGGCTCAGTGGCAGGTGGAGCATGCTCATCAAATATGAGAGAAGCAGGTCGAATCGATCCATTTTTCAAGTCGGTGGTAGATTGGACAGAATGGACAGGGTCTTTGTCGTTTGACGGAGTGGGAGATGGTGGGTGAGGATGAGGTGCCGTTGACTGTTTCACAAGTGGATTAGGGACAAGTGGATTGGGAACACTGGAGAGTTTTTTGATCTTTTGTGGACGTCCTGCGGGGCTTGGGGAGTCAGGAGACTCACGAAGAGAAGGCGATTCAACACGAGATTGGCGGGGAATGCGCCGTGGCCGGCCTCGACGACTTGGTTTGGTCAGCTTGTCTATGAGTGTGGCTGGAACTACACCACTAGGAGCCCTACGAGGAGTATGTCGAGCCATGTGCGGTGATAGGGATTGGAGTAGAGATGAGAAGGTGAGGATATCACCTACATGTAGCTCTAATCTCCCCCACTCTCTCTGATGAACAAAATGATTGAGTTCTGATGAGACAAAACCGGATCACCAATTTATGAAACCGATGAGGTGGCCCAAGCGTTTTAGTACCAGCAAAGGGGATTCCGCAACAACACGGTGGTGGAAAACAGGTCCGGATTGGACATGATGACGACGGGTCCTACATGCCTAGCTCTTTGGAGGTTGATTTGAGTGAGGATGAATTAGTGACCATTTTTGTGCTTGTAAGGTAGAAACTGTCTTCACTGGGGTACATTCTTGTGGTTTAGAGGAATTTCTGTCTTGCTAAGGTAGTTTCTTTGTCTCAAGACTCATGCTGCTTACGCGCGGTCAATCCTGTGGTCGCAGAGAATATTCCGACTTTGTGAGATATTTTCCGAAATTCCAGGGTATTTTCCGACGTCCTCGGAGATTTTGGACCGTTCCGAGATATTTCTTCATGTTTCAAAATATTTCCGGGGCCACGAGGATCATACCCAATGTCGCGGATACAAACTCCGAGCCCTGGAGTAGCTTGTCTTGTTTCAAGATCGTATTAATCTCCGTGGGTGATGTTCTTATTCTCCGGGGTCGAAAGTGCGAGGCCGGAGAATTTCCTGATATGATTTCAAATTTAGTTATCTAATATGTCAGTCCATCAGGTGTTTATTTGGTTTTGCAGCATAGTTGTCGTCCGTAACAAGATCCGGCCGATTATTTCTCCGACTTTGTCCCTATTCGAGGGTGATAAATAAACCTAGATAGTCGTTATACGGCGAGAACCGCCTGGGCATTGCCGCACATGACCGTCATGAATTTCGAAACGAGAGATAGTAGATTGCGGTTACTTTATCTTCGAACCGCATCGGCACTCGTCCGACTCACCTCCACAAAGTTGAGAACGTTTCATTCTCATCTCATTGCTTGGAATTTGTGGTCCTGTATAGGTTGAAACTTATAGCATTTCAACATGACTACTTCAGAGAGTAAGGTCGTCATCATCGGTGCAGGTGTTTTTGGATTGAGCACGGCACTTCATCTTGCCAAAGGAGGTATGTCTGTCACCACTTCTTGATCCGCATCAACCGGCGGCTGGTCATGACTGATGGCTGATGTAAAGGATACAAAGATGTTACTGTCTTCGATTATCAACCGTACCAGGACAACGCGTACAACCCTAGTGAAGGTTGCGACGGTGCCTCTGCCGATGTGAACAAGATCTACCGTTGTACCTAGTAGGTCTGCCCTTCCCCCCTCACATGAAAATCTCTCCTGTCCGTCCATCCTAATCCATGTCACCAAATCACCATCTGGTTAGATAGAATCAAAGTAGGCCGACAGGGCTGATGGACCAGTGGTGATGAAACCGAATATCAGGATCTCGCCTTTAGCGGAAGACCTATTTGGCTCGAATGGAACGAACAGATAGCAAAATCCAAACCCGAAGATCTGCCTAAAGGTCTCACTCCAGAGACTAAACTTTTTGTACCCTGTGGATTTTATAGGCTGGCAGTGGGACCTCAATTATCAGCCTATGATCAGATGTGTCTGGACGAACTCGAGAAAGCAGGTTTGAGGGAGGAATTACATGTCAAAGTGGGCTTTTGAGTTTATGGTTCTATCCTATCTGTTCAGGATACCTTCCTCGAGGACATTTCTCTAGTCAGATTCTTTGGATAGAATCTATTCAGAGTGATTACAGACAAGCTGATGGCTAGAAAAACGCCGCAGACATGGCACGCCTGGCCGAGAAAGATAAAGCTGACCCGTCAACTCATTGGCTCGAGAAGATCTCCGTGTTTGACAACTTCCAAGGGGGTACTCTGGACGGTTTCGTGGACACCGTCGCGGGTATGACATACGCCGACAAATCATGTGCTTGGGCCCGATACTTGTGTGAGAAGGCAGGAGTCAAATTTATCCTCGGCCCTGAAGTCGGCAAATTGGATGATCTCATCTATGAAGGCGAGGGCGATTCAAAGAAGGTTGTGGGTCTCAAGACGGCGGATGGGAAAGAACACAAAGCGGATGTTGTCGTCGTTGCTTGTGAGTTCACCAGTCGTTATCAACCGGGATCAGAAGTGATACTTCAGGTGGAGGTTGGACTCCTTCTGTTTTACCCGACCTCAATGGAGCTCTCGAAGCTACGGCAGGTTCTGTGGCTACTATCACCATCCCCAAAGAAAGGCAGGATCTCTGGGACAAAGTGAGTGAAACAGTTTGTCTCTTGGAGCAAGTTGATTGATCATAGTTCTCTCCCGAAAAGTTCCCTTGTTGGGGCTACGGCTTGACTGGTCACGTTTCTCCGGAGTATGGTGGTTTCTATGGTTTCCCCATAACTCCCGAAGGAAAGATCAAGATTGGATGTGCGTAATTTCTCTCCATTCCGACCTTTTTATCCTTCATTCCCATGGACTTCATTCCCATGGACTACATGTTATGGCGTTCAGACCCGGACTCATGTTCAGACCGTGGTCGTAAATGGACCAACTATCAAACTCATCCCAAAACCGGTCAAAGATTGTCCGTTCCAAAAACCAAATACACTCCAGACAAGGCGGTCAACCTACCCAAGAAAGCTATCGTCAACATCAAGAAAGTTGTCTTCGAGCTTTTCCCAGAACTCAGGGTGAGCTTTCCTCCATTGATCACAATTGTATACGCAAGAAGCTTATGGGAAAGGGAATCGGAATCACTGACACTCGAATGTGTTGGTACACTGATTCGGTGGACAATTCTTTTGTCATCGACTACGTCCCCGGATATAACAAAACATTATTCGTCGCTTCTGGGGGTTCCGGTCATGGTTTCAAGTTTCTTCCTGTTCTCGGTAAGGTACGTCCAGATGTTATTCGTTAGTTGCCAATGTATGAGCTGATGGTGTTAGCACGTTAAAAATCAACTTGAAGGTGCCCAGGACCAATTCACACCTCTTTGGAAATTCCGTAAGGCCGTTCCAGGAGAGCATGCCAATGGTCTTGAAGAGGGTGAAAATTCTGGACGTAACTTGGCCAGCCTTGAGTTGGCCGATGTGTCCGATTGGGTATGGGCGGAGCCGGGAGAGGTCAAGATTGAGGAGGATGAGAAGAGTAATGGGGTATTGAATGGTTTGGTGGATAAGGTCAAGAGCCTTGTAGTATCATAGAGTGAGAGAGGATGAGCAGATCTCCTATAGACTATGCATGCCCTTTACCTAGTCCCATGATCCGACACGACGATCATCATAGTCTCGGTCAGTCCTCACGAGTTGCGTACCCTGGAACCGGGTAAGCAGACATGGGAAGAATCAGTAAGAATGGTGCAGAAGAAGTGACATGCTCCGAGTAAGACATTCATCTCCACTACAATGTGATCCATTCAAGAGGTTCATCGACGCCATAAATCCATTTCACCAGTAGGATCATACATATACTCCACGCGATCAGGATCTAATTGGCGAGACCACGGTAGTCACGGGGAGTAGCACCATCATACAACCACTTGCCAAGGGTCAAGATATCCCAAACTTTACGACCAGTAGCTTTAGCGACGGCGTGAGAGAAGGGAGGCATGTTGGTACATTCCATGACGATGGCTTTGACGGAGGGATAAGCCTTGACGAGTTCGAGAGCAGCGCCAACCACATCTTTCTCCATACCTTCGTAGTCGTCTGAATGGTCAGCTTTGCAATTCATGAAACCAATAATTACTATCGATAGGGTGGTCCATGGACCATATTACGGTGTGCGGGGTAAGGAGCTGATGGAGACTCACAGGGAACGCGGCATTCCAGGACGGCCTTGAAAACAGCCTCTTTGGGGTCCTCACTCTCGGAAAGCCCAAAGTAGGGAGTCTCCGGATCCGCACCGACGCTGATAAAGTGTTTCTTGGTCTACACATTAATATTTGACAGGTGAAAGACATTGGACAAATGACATACCAAAGCACTCTTTTGAAACGTCACGACACCGACGGGAGTCTCCTCGCCTGGATAGAAACATTTCTGCAACCAACCAACTTGGATAAGACTTGAAGTTCCCATACTGGGAAGACGGTGGACAATCTCAGGGTGCATGGTTGCGAGCTGTACATTAGCATTTCTTTTACGAGATCTGTGCCAATCCCTTTCCAACAGAATGTTGCGCTGAGGATAGAAGTGGTCAAGAGAGATGAAGACAGGAAGCGTTGTGCCGGAAAGGGGATAGTAATGACTCACGAAACCACAACTAGTGACAAAAGCCACACAACCTTCCTCCATCATCTTCTTTCCCTCACGAACGAAACCATCGACCATAGCAGGACCCCAAGTTCCACCTCTTACGATATCCCCAGTAGCCTCCTCAACAATACGGATGATGACAGGCATAGGCCATGAGAGAGCGTTACCGACATCCCCGGGAGGTCGAGGGAACGTAGTTTTGAGCTGAAGCACACCGAGTTTGGGGACGGTAGTTGACATTGTTTTCTTGTTGGTGTTGGTGTGGGGAAAGTTGACTTTTGAAAATTCGAGAAGGGGTAGGATGGTAGACAGAGAACTCAGTATCTTATGACCGTATCGGCCCGTAGAAAAACAACCATTTGAGAGACTACATCTGGGCGTTATCAGCGAAAATGCAGCGACGGGGAAATGATTTCCTCAGGGTAATTAAGGTCCAGGGCGGTCAGTGGATCAGTGGATCAGTGGCGTGATCGGCTGATCGGTCATCACCGGCTGTTATCTCTCTCAACTTCCCCCTTGCCCCCGAACAACGCCATGCCATATTCGTCGGTCATAGCCTACAGATTTATAAATTTGTAGGAAACAGTTTCCTTTTACTACTCTTTGTTAACAACGTCAGTGACAGTGACATTGACGACGAAGGACTTACCAACGCCTACAGACTTTAGTCATCGAGAAGAAAACCCAGGTAACATGACCGTCACATCTCGTCGTAAAATTCTCGGTATCGGATACCCTAGACTGGCCCTTCCTGAATGGCAAGAGCTCGCGGATAAGTATGATATCCATTG
This sequence comes from Tremella mesenterica DSM 1558, assembly GCF_000271645.1. Taxonomy (NCBI): domain Eukaryota; kingdom Fungi; phylum Basidiomycota; class Tremellomycetes; order Tremellales; family Tremellaceae; genus Tremella; species Tremella mesenterica. The sequence goes on along the minus strand of NW_006711243.1, from coordinate 272,838 downwards.
GTTCGTTCCCGGTGATAGACCTCAAGTGATCGGAGAGGTAAAACGGTTGTGTGAGGAACATGGTCCGTTCGATGCTGCCTATGTGGTGAGTCGTCACACTCCTTGTGACCCTTCCCAACCCCGAACTAGACAAGAAAACGGGGAGTGAACGTTTCGTAAAGCTGGCGAGGTTGGAGATTTGAAGGTGAAATGAGGTGGAATATCACTCACATTCTAGACCTTTGGTACCTCCGCTTTCTCCCCATTCCACAGGGACATGCTCGGTCCCCTCTTCTCTCCTTCAGGACACTGCGGACTATTCGCTCAAGGTGGAGCCGGTTACGACGATGTCGATTACCCTTGGTTGGCGGAGAACGGTTGTTACCTCTCCAACACCCCCAACGCTGTGACGGAAGCCACGGCAGATATGGGTATCCTCCTCATGCTCAGTGCTCTTCGTGGAAGTACTTTATCTGAGAAAAGTATAAGGGATGGGAATTGGAAAGACAAAATTCCTCTTTCTGAAGATCCAATGCATAAGACTTTGGGTATAGTTGGAATGGGTGAGTTTTGATCCTCTCCCCTTCATCGATGTTCTGGACAACGTGGGGTCTTCATTCTGCATGAAGAGGGCATCGGGCAAGAGTCGGGCTGACGGAATAGGACACATTGGGAAATCTATGGCCAAGAAATCCAAAGCTTGGGATATGAAAGTTATTTATTACAATCGTCGAAGAATTCCTGAGGATGGTCAGTCTTCTTACTTATTCTGCTTTTTCTCATATCACATTCTTTCTCTGCTCTACCAGCGAGGAACCCTCTCACATTTGACGTCCACTACCTGTTTCTTAGAAACTGGGCGTACACGTGGCTATGCGAGACAAGTGGTTAGCTGATCTCATCAGAGGAGAAAGCTCTAGGAGCAACTTGGGTTCCTTTTGATGAACTTTTGAGAACATCCGATGTCATATCCCTCAACTGTCCCCTCACCCCCGAGACCAAAGGTCTTCTCGGTGATAAAGAATTCGCCAAGATGAATGATGGAGTTTACATTGTCAACACTGCTCGGGTACGTGTCATTGTCTCCCTCTCTCTTTTCTTTCATCATCATGATCATGACCATCTTCCTTTCCCTCTCTCTTTCCCAATCCATATCGCTCTCCTGTCATCGGTCGCTTATAGAGATTCTAGTGAATTGGATTTATGTTGACGTCCCAGGGCCCTGTTATTCAAGATGACGCACTTATCCGTGCTCTTGATTCTGGCAAAGTCTGCCGGGCAGGTCTAGATGTCTTCACAGTAGAACCGTGTCGAGAATCTCCTTATTTCTCCAGGACGGATGTCACTCTTCAACCCCATGTGGGTGGTTTGACTACTGGGACTATCCTACGTGGTGAACGTGAGATCTTTGCGAATGTGAAACAATAGTGAGTTTCCCTCTATCTCTCCCATCATTCCCTCTTCCTACTTTCACTCATTCGTCACTCCCTTCTTTCGAGATCAGATGTGTGAGTCTTAGTCAGTGGTACACGGTACAGACCGTATCAAAGACGTGTCCTGTGGAATCGTTCGGACGGAGAAGAGGGATCTGGCTGACCCAACAGCATGGAAACTGGGAGTCCTGTCAACCCGGTCAACAAGCCCGTCAAGGTCAAACCTCAGTAATCGTTTTCTCAAGGTCATAGAGTGGTTAGTAAAGGGAAAGAAACTTTCATCTGGGTTCTCTCCTATTTAATCTAGATGATCAAGGGTTAGCTATGCACAACATTTCATCTTCGTCATGATTTCAATAGATGATTCGTGAGATACATACGATACAACACAATATATCTAACATGACAAACATAATTGTTCATGATAATCATGGTCCCTCATCTTCCAACGAAATACCTTCTTCATCCCCTTGTCTAAGTTCTTGTTCAATTTGAACCCTCGCTAACGCCCTCTTAGCTAGATGAGTAAGATAAACGAATAAAACCAAACACATCGTAACTCCAACAATCGTAGAATAAAATTTAACATCATCCCTTCCCATCGTATCGTCTTGCGAACCATGTCCTGTAGACCAAGGAGGTCGATGATGATGCCATGGACGAGGACCATGAGGACTATGAAGATCATGATGAGATGGTCGTTTATGCCAAGAAGAAAGGTCGTGAATTCCAGCACCTATCCAAGTGTGTAAAACTAGTTTACAAAGTGATAGAGCTGTACAAGCTGTATAATTGAATAAAGTGAGGGAAGGTGAAGAAGCTAAGATGACATTGAGAAGATTGTAAGGATATGGTGCGATTCTGATTAAAAGGAGAAGATGTGGGTTATCAGGTATGATTTGAAGTAAAGATGTTGCTGTAGGTGAAGATTGTAAACTGATGATTAGCGATACGATTTCCATTTATACAGTATCTTGTCATGATCGAATTATTTTTGATAAGAGGGATAAACTCACCTTCTTCCAATGACATCTCTTAAGAATGTTCGAGAAATGACAAAAACCACCACGGCACCGATTAAACTAGCCATATAACTCATCAAAAACCCTTCCCATACGCCGAATGTGTAACCGGAAAGAACGATAAGAGTGGAATATAATGGTAAAGGAGGAATGGTGGTGATAAATATCAGAAAACCAAATATGAATTTGCCTTCGTACTCCATAGCATATAAGTGTTTGGATAAGTTGTCAAGGGCTGCGGGTCAATACAACCCTCCCAACTGCGGATTTATCCTTCTCATTGCTCCTCTTCCCTGCCATAATGTCCATATCAATAGCCAGAACGGACTGCTCAATTGCTTATGTCGGCTCGAATCTGCCCAAGACACACATATCGGAGCAGGAGAGGGCGGCGCCCGGGCGGAGGAGTGACGAAGGACAAGAGACGTAAGAAATATAAAACCAACTCACCATGAAACAACTCTCCTTTCCAAATCCCAGCAGCTAACAAAAACCCCAAAGTAGTTCCTACCCAACCTAACATCAAAGCTCTTCCCAAACCTCCTTCTCTATCTCCACATCTCCAATTGCGCCATCTATCACCTATACCACCCCCTTCTCTTTCCCTTTCCCCCCATTCACCCCACCCGGTTCTCCACCGCCCTCGTACCTGTCTTTCAAGATCCGCGGGCGCTCTTCGTTGATGATACAACCTATTTGATTGGAGTTCATGAGGAACGATATGATTTGAACTTGATTCGATAGTGCTTTGTTTCTCTACACATCCTTGAGAGAGAGGAGGTATGGAAATAGAAGATTTACTGGACCCCGCATGGTTGTGATCTGTAGTGGACCAATGAACGAAAGCAGGACGATGATGTGAAGATCCAGGTGTCATTTCCGATTCGTGTAATATTGTCAAACTCGTTTTGTTTTGTGTATCCATTTTGAGTAACGTTATGATTTTAAGGTGTCATGAAAGGCTGAGGATTTGTGTTCGTCTTGATGTAGACCTATCACGTAGTTGTATATTCGCTGCATTGAAGACCTTGTCTACCAAAACGGATACCAGAAAAAGGTGGAACGCCTCCGCAGCAGGATACTTTTTTGCTGCGCATTTCAGGGTTCATCAACTTTCCCCTTTCGATTTTCTGAACGATGCATTTTAGACGTTGCTCTACACGTAGTTACTTCGTACTCGTACTTTTACTTCGTTCTCACTATTCTGCAATGAATAGATCTTAAGCTCAGTCAATCAAATTCTCTCGTAGATATACAGATAAGCCAGACCTCTCATCTCTTCCCCTCCCTTCTCAGGCGCCTTGACGACTTTTTCATCGTTGAATAATACCCACTCTTCCTCACTCTCCTCCTCCAAGCCCGCCTGAGGTTGCCGGATTGTCGCTACATAATGGCCAGAATGGAGAGAGGGCCCTTTGTGTGATATGAAAGCCTTGAGTTTGTATTCTGCGGGGAGTCGACTGGATCCGCCAAAGTCCTCTGGAGCAGTCGCCGTTTGGGGGATGGATCCGGAGAGGGGGGCTTCTTCACCAGGATCCGTGGGGTTGGAGAAGAGCCATTCGATGGCTCGCTCAGCATTACCATCCTACTGATCAGCTGAACAAATAATACTGGTGGTGGAATGATCCCAAAACTCCGGGCAAAGATGAACTCCGGGCAAGGATGAACCAGCGGTGGAAACGCGGATGAGCCAAGTGAACATATAACCTACGCTCTGACGTAGGGCCTTGCGAGCTTGAGCAGATGTGAAGCCCATTTCGGCGATCATGGCGATTTGCTCAGCTGAAGGTTCCGGTCCGCCTGCAACGGACGAGACCCCTGCGTTGGCAAGAGGTGCGTCAATGTCTGTTGTCAGCTGACTGTTCATGACTTTAATCACTCACCAGGATCGTCCATATGCTCAAACAACCATGTCATCGCCATCTCGGCATCTCCGTTCCCCGTAGCCAACAACGCCTTCTGACACCGAATTGTAGGGAAACCCATCGCCTCGAGCTGCTCAAGCGCAAGGGCATTGAACGCAGGAGTAGCAGCTAGCAAATCAATACCGTCCTGAGTCGCATTTGGGAATACTCACCCGTAGGAGCGTCCATATCAAGATCTAGTTCTCCTAGCTGACGACCTTCACCCACATATCGGTCTAATTTTAGTCGGTCTGGCACATCCACAGGGATTTCTGATGATCAGCTGAACTCTTCCTTCATAGGCTTGACTCACCCAGTTTGGTAGGCACCCAATTGACCAACTGAAATTTCTTCATATGAAATACCAGCAGATCGGGGAACGTTCTGAACCGTAGCGACTTCTGTGCCTTCCCCTTCGTACCGCAGTTCGCACAAGCGTATTCCGCTAATTCTTCTACCGCACACAAATCCTCGATGCATTCAGTGAACTGAACCCTGTCCCACAGCTTTCTTCCCTCTGCATCGACGCCCTTCTCCGTCGCTCGTACAGGCAACGATGCCAAGTCGACAGCTTCAACCTTGTACCCCACCCGCCTGCATTGGGAACATTCCAGCCTTTGCTCCATCCCAAATTTTATGACGTTGGTGGCTTCCAATGCCTCACTCCTCCCTTGCCGCTTGGCCTCTGCTCGCAGACGCGTCACAAGGTGCTGCAGGAACTCTTCAGAGTCTTGTTGTCGCATGGTCGAGAACTCCTCGTGTCCCTTGCCGATCAACGCTTTGAATTGACTAGGTTTGATTCCGTCCTGGGATTTCGGCGGTTCGTTCATGGTGTCAAGGTCGGAGTAAGAAGGTGAAGGCTGCCTGGCAAGATGGGAGTAACGACCCGAGATGAGCCCATCGGCGAGTTTGAGCATCTGGCATTCGAGGCATGAGGCGGGCACAGGGTTGTCACAGGTTTGGAAGTGGGCGAGGGCGGTCTCGGTATAGTAACGTTGGCGGAAGGCAGGAAGGGAGAAGAGAGCTTGCAAGACCGAAGCCATATAACAACTGAGTCTCAGCTCATATGTAGTAAAAGTGAAAGATAAGCTTGCCTGTTTCCAAGGTTCTTCAGACCGGTCAGGCCCTTACCAAACATTGGTTCCAACTCCTTGCCATCATCACCGGTCATGGAGAAGTCAAATTTCAGGTTGTGTTCCAGTTGCTACACTCGTCAACCCAGACCGCATGAGAAGGGTAGTATACTGACGAGCTCTGTCATCGATTTCTCCGTCTTTGTTTGTCCGAAAACCGAGATACCAACAGTGTGCAAATGTGTGGCAAGGTCGGGGTCCAATCTGGCATCATCACACGCATAGCAATAGATATCTATCCGTCAGCTGGTCACATAGACAGATCCACGCATTTGCTCACCCGCAGTGCCTTCGGGAGTAATGGTGCCCAGTTTGACACCGACCATATGACCAGTCTCCTTGTAGTGCTGTAAAGCATGTCCGTTGCCACCCACACCTCCGAACTGCTTCCTCCCGCAATTCGCCAGGCCACATGTGAGACATAACCACAGATTAGAAGTCAATTCGCAGGATGAGCACTGTGAAGGTACTAATTGTTACTTCAGTAGCTAAGTATAGTATGTGAAACTGACCTGAGGTGATGACGGGCTCTTGATGCAGAGTAAGGGTATGCTCGCAAGGCAAGATTTCCTCTTCCCAAGCTTTGACCTCGGATTGTTGAGCTGATGACAGAGCCGACATGATACCGGCCACCGTGGACGAGACCTCACGGGTAAGCTTGGGATTGTACACGGAAATGACGGTGCTCACATTGGGATCATCGGAATGTATCACTTCGCCGACTGAGGAGCAAGAGAAGCAACGAAGTGATGTGCTATAGGTATACAGCTCTTCGTCAGAAGGTGCTGAAATGGCAAGCTTCTTCAAAGGTGGTTCTAAGGAGTTCTGATACTCAACATAAACTCTCTTTATCAAACACATAAAAGATGACCCACCCTCTTCTTTGGTTCTTTGCGAGTACGTTTGATGACCACACCGAGAGGGTGCTTGGACCTCTGAAAGTGGAGAAAGGCGTGTCGTCGTCCTTCACCGAAACAACCTCCATTGAAGCATTGCAAACAGACCAGAACACCCTCTGAATCATCCTGCTACTCAGCTTCATTGGACTTTGGCATACCTGATGGCCGCTAACCTGGCCATCAAAACAGAGAGTGCATTCTTCTCTGCTTGGTCAGAACCGTCAGCCATCAGCAGGAATGACTCACCGATGAACCTGCTCAGATCCTCGCGGAGGTCTCAGAGAGCTTGATATATCTTTGATATGAGAGCAGCTCATGCCTCTGATCAGCCCTTGGAGATGAAAAGTGACAAGTCAGTACCGAAATGTTCTTTCTATTTGCAGACAGGAGGAGGCGTGGAGGAGGATCTATTGTGGGGCACCACATTCTCCCCCATCGGCATTTCCGGCGTTATCTCCTTCGATGACCCTTGTCCCCTTCTTCCCCACCTTGGGCCACCAATTCATTAGAACCCATTTACAGCATCGTCCTCGTTCCCTTATCCCCTCCTACCTTTCTCCCTACTCATATCTAGCACTACGGTACTCGTAGTATTGACGCCATGCAGTCCCCACAAAGACCTCCACAAAACAATCCCTCCGACCCCGATGGTACGTCATTCTTCTTACACAGCGCACAAGCTGATCCGTGACAGCTTATTACACACCAGGACCACAAAGTCCGCCCAGTAAGCTCACTAGGTACATACAAAGGGCTACACTGATATGTTCTAGTTCAAGTTACTCACTCCCCATTCGCCCGATCAGATTCCTCGCAGCAAATGACTTTTTCAGAGATGGCCCGGATGGCCAATCGACCGCAGACGGTGAGTCAGCTGGGCAATGAGTAATAGATTCAGCTGACATCCAGTTTGAGGAGATGTATGCAGTGCCAGAGAGCTTCTTGGAGATTGAAGTGAGAAATCCCATGACTCATGGTATGTCTTTATTGCGCTCCCCCTCTCTATAGTTCAAAATATCGTTTGACTGCATGCGCTTCCGGTATTCAAGATTGTACGCCTACATAGGAAGCAGCTCACATCGTAAAGGGTCAGCGCTGATTCAAAGGGATTGGGCGGAAAATGTACACCGACTACGAAGTGGTCTGTATGGTATGTCAACTTAGCGGAACACATCATACATCATCTGATGAGGCAGACTAACATTCCCGCCTTCAAATTGCGTCATTCAGTTGTGAGAAGACGGTATTCTGATTTCGAGGCATTTAGAGATATCCTGGAAAGAGAAAGTACTAGGGTCAACATTCCTCCTTTACCCGGCAAGGTGAGTTTGACACCTCATCGTCTCCCCCGGTTGGTGGCTGTGGATTCCTCGTGCGGTTCAAGCGGGGAGATGTTAGAGACCCTATGCAAGGTATCACATGCTACTTCTATCCTCATCCTACTCCGCTATGGACTGTGGCATCGAATACAGATCCGGGATCCCTTTTGTGAATAGTTCACAAGCCACGTGTGAACTGTGCGGTGATGAGGCCTGAACAGTCAGTGAAGTGGTCTAGGCGACTGACGCCACAGATCTTCACCAACCGCTTCACAGACGAAATCATCGAGCAGCGCCGTGAAGGTTTACAAAGGTTTCTCGAGATCGTTGCTGGCCATCCTCTTCTTCAAACAGGTAGCAAAGTGCTGTGTGCGTTCCTACAGGGTGAGCTCCCCCCCGTCTGTCGTTGCCTCAGATATTGACGTCAGACCCTTCGTGGGACAAATCGCATTGGATCTGAACTATCAGCCTCTCGCAGTGACGAATTCAATGATTTTGGGATAAACATGAGTTGTATATGCATCGTGTCGGTTTCACTCCATCGTGATTCCGTCTCTTCATTCGAATCGCGGTCGTCCACAGCTAACAAAAGTTCCAGGAATGTGCACCCAGATGCACCCGTGCTTCGCTGATCGCTGACGTATGGTCGCATCAGCAATGCCATATTCTTCACTCTGCCGAGTAAGCTAGCGACTTGCCCATTGCCAATGGTTTCCTACCCAAAACGAAAAGGCAGTGCAATGCAAAATGATACTATACTGTATAACTGTAATGAACAATGATGTACTATTTATCCGTAAGTGACATACAACAACCATGAATCAAACCAACACTCCTCCCTCTCTCAACGGTTTCACTCCTAAACCTTCCACAGCACTCCTAATCTCCATCTCCCAGAACAATCTCAAATCATATCCACCACCTCTCACTTTCCCCTCCTTATCCTCCTTGACATAAACCACACCCTGTCTCCCATCCACATAATCTTGTTTCAGTTCATATCTTCCTTTCCAACGTGCTTCCTCCGGCGGGGCGTAAGGAATGGGAACGAACGGACCGTGATAGGAGGGATCGAGAGGTGATATTTTAGGACCTTCGGGAATAGGAGCGGTAGATGCGTATAATGCCGCCAAAGATGGAGGGATGGCGGAAGCTAAAGATTCGGCTCTGGAAGCTTTGGCACGGTTGGCATGTAGACGTATGGAATGAGCTTTGTTGGTGTCTCCCTTGGCCTGAATATCAGTATGCACCCGTCACCTCAGCGTTCCCCCTCCCTCTCTTGACCCATAGATGAGATAGAAATGCAAAGACAGATTTAAGAGAGCTAGGGAGTGATCGAGTATAAATTGAGATGGCGATACTCGTATAGTATGTGTAGGTTGAGGGATGGGCAAGAATGAAAGATTCCGAGCTGTGTGAGAGGGATTACTGACCAAAGCTTCCACAATCTCCTCCTTCACTCTTGCCTCTTCTGCTACCTCTACCACCTCAGCCTTTTTTATCATCTCCATTCTCTCTTCCCTGGCTTTGCGTTCCACCATATCCCTTTCAGCTTGAGATAAAGCTTCTATGACGGCTTTGGCTTGGTTGGCAGCGATGGCTTCGGCATTACGTCGTCTAAAATCGGCTATACGAGCTTCGGTTTCTGCTACGTCGATATCGTTCAATAGGTTGAATGCTAATTGTCAGCTGTTATCGAATGGCAATTCATTTCCAACCCTTGAAATCATCCTCATTCTTTGTAGATTCGAGAAAGCTGGACGGCCCAGAAGAGGTCATGGGACGGGTTGACGAATAACGAAAGTATAGCCAGGAAGGAACGGCGAAGGTAGAGTGATGTAAGAAAACACGAACTCAGGTCTTCCACTTCTTGTAAATAATCATCATACTCTCTTAACATCATAAAATCTTCTTGACGTTTATTGAAACTGAACATCAGTCTGCGTTGCCTGTCATCCTTAAAATTATAAGACCACCATAGAGAGTCAAGGGGAGATACAATGAGTGCTTCGTATAGATATGCACTTGGAACTTCAAGCTGTAGATCCACCGAATATTTTGACCATGATAGATTGGGGGTAGACGGACTGACAGAACAGTGTTGGAGACAAGAATCTTGATGACTCACAATCCCGCCATCCGTCTCCTCACAGCAATCTCCTTCTCAACCTTCAAATCCTCAAATGTCTGATGAGCGAAATTGACTTTTCTCAATATCCTCCCGCATTGAGGACAAGGTTCAGGACCTAGAGTAAATAATCTATCGATACATGATTCGCACATTTTGTGATAACATGGTGAGACTAGTAAACGTAGGTTTTTATTGAATTGTCGATCTGTGTGACATACTGGACAGACATCTGATTCGGTCTATTTCATAAGCTCCCAGTTTTCATTCTGACACCAGTACCGCTTAGTTTGTTCTTGATGATCTGATGAGAGGTATGGGAGTAGTGACCAAGCGATAGTTCCCCGACGCATGGCTGATGATTGAGGATAGCTATCCTCCAGAATATGAAAACCCCAAACGTAGTCTTCATATATGTGAGTTGTGACAAATACAATCATGAGAGTAGTCCGAGCAGTTCCCTCTGTGGCAAAGTGGAGAGTCAAAATTGAAGGCTTATCAAAATGACAGGAGGATAAACTTGCGATGAACCCACCTTAAACTCTGTAACACGCTTGGAAGGATCTCTAACTCCCGCAACGTACAAATACCCATCTTCAGCAGTCTTAGCTGATGTTCCTGCTCTACCAGAATATCCAGGTTTTGGGGCAGGTCGACGGATAGGTTTCATCCCTCTCATGGGAGGTGGTCGCATGACGAGTGGCGTATGGGTGACCTTTCAGACCTGAAAATGAAGTTCATGCGCAATCTCAAGTTTATACGGCGGACAACGTTTTGATTACGTCAGCGGGAATTTCACTCGGTTTGAATTTGGTTAATTTGGACTGGTGATACAAATATCAAGGATCAGTCATGCTCAACGCGATAGCTAGTTCATCCCGTCTGTATCTGAGAGGTATAGCCACTTCTTCCAGAAATTTACAGAAAGCGCCTTTACTACCATCCCGTACGTCTTTTCACATCCCAGCATCTCTATGGAGTATTGAAGGAAGATTGACTGATGGATAGGGGAAGTACCGACACCCGCGGAATTCTTAACGTTAATAGGACGTGGAGTGGAAAAAAGATTGGGTTCACAAGTTGAAAGCTGGGAAAGTTTGAGTGAGATTTGGAAAAAGGGTGGGAAAGCTTTGAAGAATGTCGGTTTGGGAGTGAGAGAAAGACGGTGGGTAAACTCTTCTCTGTTTTCTCATCTTCTCCATCTTATCAGCCCATCATACTGGTATGGCCAGGAAGATCAGTTCCTCCCTCTGTCATCTTCACTTTTGAACGATTGGAAATGCGGTTTAATGTGACCTGAGGTTGTAGAGGACATGTAACTGACCATGCAGGTATCTGGTACGTTCATATCATGCCGCAATGCTCAGCCATAGCGATGCACAAGAAACTGATGAAAAGCTATGGGCCATGGCCAAATATTCTCAAGGAATTTCTCCATCAACATTCATCAAACCTCCAAGACCTGCAAAGAAGATACGGGGGTGAGTCAACAGTCTCTGTTGCTAGTGAAGAGAAAACGGCTAATTGCATCTTTTGGTTTATCGAATTTCATTACACCACCGTTTTCTTCCGATTCTCTCGCGTTCTATGTCTCCCTCATACCTTTCTCTGATCGCCCTCTTCATATCGGCTATTCTCGCTGGGGTATGGATCGATAATGCAGTTGGGGACCTCGGGTGCAGAACGGGGTGCGGGTCAAGAAATGACCGGTCATGACTATGCATGATATCTGGTGCAGTCAGCGATTTCTAAGTGTTCCTGCAATCAAGAGGAAAGTACTCACGTGTGACACAGAGATGCCCGTCCGTACTTGCCCCGTAATCTCGTCAGGCAGGTGCGGTACTTGGAAGGATAACGACTGAGGAGAAGGGGTGGACTAAGCGAGATATCATCTCTTCTCTCCCTCCAACGCCTTTAGCAACTCCCCCAACTCTCCATCACTATGATCTGACGAAGCGGTTTCTGAAGACCCCGCCGGAGAACCCCATTTCCACCTGACAAGTTCTCGAAGTGTGTGACCTGGTGGAGGTGCGGAACGAGGGTTGGATTCGTGTAGATGATAAGCCAAGAGACCTGTGAATATCCCTAAGATTGGGTCTAGAGTTCTTGAAAGCAGATATATCTTCGGCATTGTAGTGTCGACCTCCACGAGGTATGTAGCAAATCTTTATGCAGCTCGTCTCTGGTCGCATATGACAGAATTCCGAGGGCAGTAGAAGTTGAGGTATGGGAGGTGGTGCCACATTGAGACTTCCTAATCTCCCTTCTGAAACGCCGAGTTTTTCCGTTAAAAATGGTGTGGTCCTCTCGTCTGAATGACCGTCCCAACCAAGCAAGCACGCTCGCCATCCGAGTGCCGAGTGGAGGTTGTCCACTCGTCCCTCCCATTCTCCTGAGCTATAACAACAGTCAGTCATATGACACCCACACTCCCACAATTACCTCTCACACCTACTTCTTCAACCTCGAACAAGAATCATGAACCAACAAGATTATCACAACCACATTCGTATCCTTCTCGACCTCCTCAATCAGCTAGACCGAGCGATCAATTACCTCCTCCTACCCCGCCTACCGCACGGTCCCCTTTACCTCCAATGTCTAATCACACCAATCTATCTCCCTCTCGTGACGCTGTCACTCCTCTTTCCAAGATTCAATCACCAAAACATACACCGCCTTCAATTACGGAACCTCCCTTCCGAGCTGTTATGAAACATGATGATGTGGTTCTGGAAAATGAGGCAGGTCCGAGCGATTGGAATAGGTTGTCTTTAAGTAGAAAGCGGAAATGGGCTATGAATGGATATAACGGTGAAGAAATCGATGCTTTAGAAGCTAGAAGTACATCGTGAGTTCTTTTCCTACAGTATGGACACACAAGGAAGGAGGAGGCGTTCTTAAAGGAGGTAACATGCTCACGTTAGATTGAATTTGGCTTTATTACTTGATCAACAGAGCACTCTTTTTCCGGAACCGCCCACGAAATTCATCTCGGGTGAAGATGTGGTACAGAGGTTGCTACCATGGCATGTGTGGCAGATTGTGGATGAAGAATTGGATATTCCGGAAAACGAGGCGAAGGATAATATCAGACGACTTAAAGGTATGTCAACTGTTTCATCCTCATACATGTTCAGAGAATCTCAGTATAGAAGGCATATTCTTAACGGACTGAGCTGATATAGACAGATACCGCAGATGTGAAACTTTTAGTCGGTAGGATGACAGATATCAATCATCGTTTACATAAGCTACGTCAACGAGAAGCAGAGGTATTATCATTTCACACAGTTCAAGATGCGACGTTGACATATACAGCGTCCAAATGACTTACCCTCTATCATCTCAATCACCACGGCCGCCACATCTAGTTTAAGAGATGAAGTTGCCTTACTCAACAATAATCTCCGTGTTGCTCAACATCGACAATCGGCACTTGAAGCTGAATCTCGTCGAAGAATAGAGGCTCAGCGAGCTGCCATGTCCGCCAAATCTACCCCCGGAACTCCCTCACACCCTTCACAACCTTCCCGACCCTCATCTTCCGTCCGACCTGGACAATCACAATCATCTCAACCTCTTCCATCCATACAGTCTACACAACCCGCTCAATCGAGCCGGCCAAACACATCCGCGCCTGATCATACTACTGCATTGAGGACAGCGTTGGAAAACGCAGTGGGTAAACCATCAACACCGCTCACATCAGCCTCCCTGCCGACCCGTTCTTCAACTCCCGATACTCCCGATACACCCACACCTTCCCGAGGAAAATTGAAAAGTAGACCCAAAGGAAGGACACGTGCAGGACTACGAGAATCGCTTTTGACTCATTCAATCACAACTCCCAATGGATCCCCATCATCAGCCTCGACGGCCTCATCCCGACCATCATCACCGTCCAACAAAGATGGAACTTCATCAACTACCACAAATGGGACTTCAGTACAATCACCTGCAACACAAGGACCAGTGACAGTGACAGTGTCCAAACAGGTAATACAGCAATTCCATTCTTTGGGCATCTTAAATATCCCTCCGAAGTCAGGTGTCAAATCTCCGGCCAATATAATCAGTGCGACGGAAGATGGGAAACATATCGTCAGTGTGTGAGTAGCCCGTCTTCGTTCGTCGTACAAGTCACCGGGACTGATTTGTCAGAAATCTGGCTTTGTGCTCCCAAACGCAACTGGCGTCGTTGGCAAAGATGTTCAATGTTCCATGGAAAGGATCGACTGCGACTGTATCAAGTGGGAGCGCGACTCCGAATGGTACTCCTCGAGGTAAGGGTAAATAGACGGGAGTTGTCTATAATCTTCATGTCAATCTTCATACCTGGGGTATGCACTGGGACCTCTCGGTGGTCCAGAGTATATCTACTTACCGTATTGGATCGTCCTGCAGGTGGACATCACTGTTATATAACATGCAGCGTGCTTCCCAGCAATATACATACCTCTTTGCATACTCGGAGTCGTTCAGTAAAGATAAAACGCCGGCGGCCGGCGGTTGTGTGGCACTCGTCGATCAGATGTCCGTGGGAATTGACCCCGTCTCTCAAACCTCTTTCACCCCTACTGCCCTGGTGATCTGGTGACCCTCCTCCACAGATAGAGCCATAGGGCCATAAGTCCATAGACTCTTTCTTCTCCTTCCGTCCTCCCATATACCCTTAGCCTAATTCGCCTGCACTCCATACACTGTGTCATTGAACTTGGAAAGCCGTTCGGCTCAAGAGAGAACCCCCCATCTTCCCTCTGATCCTGAGCCGATCTCACGCGCCCATTCCTTCAACCTCTCCCCTCTGATCCCTTACTCTTCCTTATCTCCAATCCTACTCTTCTTCCGAACCCACTTCTCTATCCATTTCAACTCCTTCTGGTGAGTCCGCCAGTGCGGTGTGTCTAGGCAAGACATAAAACAAAATGTCTAAATCATCCCCCTTCGCACCAACCCCTCAAAACCTTTCTCGACCCGCATCTCCAGGAGGTTATTCACTCTCTTTGGACAAAGAAGAAGATAGACAAGGACTCATGATGAGTGCCTTGACGGGTAAAGATAGAGAGAAAGATAGAGAAAAGGAGAAAGAAGCGTTACATCCTCCTTCAGCTAGGGATCAAGGTGAGCTCGGACTCTTCACCCATTCACATCATGGTTACTCACTTCCCCTTCGCTCATCTCTCTACTGTGTCCTGTCTAACATTCGGCTGTCTGCCAATCATCCTCAATCTCGTTCAGTCATGGTTCAAGATTGTAATGTAGTGTAGATCCACACCGACATCCTAGGCGCCGAGTGGTGAAAACTCAATGATGAGTGATGGCGCTCCACTTTTACCTTTCGAAGGGCTGGTGTAAATCGTGCCGAGAGGTAGAGGTTGATATTCAGCTTTCCCTATAATTTCATACTGTTGTGCTAGTATCTTGATGACTGTGGTTAATAAAGTGAGTTTTGTGCTTCTCCAACCTTGCCCCTGCGCCCCCTTCATGGGGTATGGATCACCTGAAAAGAACACTTCCATCAATGCTGCCTGCTGTGATTACTTGTCAAGTGCCTCCGCTCGTGCTGCTGTTCTCTCTCTGAAATTCATCACTTCTCATCTTGCTCATGTCTGTTGTAGTCACTCAAGTATTGATCGTGTTTCTCCGAGTTTTCTGCTTACTTCATAGTACGTCGTATCTGGGCGTCACTTCACCATGACCTTTTTACTTCTTGCTATACAATCTGCAGTTTGTGTGCTGGCCGTTTGGGGTGCGAAGCGTGCTGGGTTCATTACATGTGAGTTTGATCTATTTACAATTTCCACAATTCTCTGTCTACCTTTACGCAAGAGGCACGTCAATCGTCACAGGCAGACCGTCTCTGTCTCATCCGGAACAAATACTCATGACAGTCCGCGATTTCGACAAGAACGATGCTAAGGCGTGGTGGCCCATCTCCTCGCTCCTTGTGGCCGTCATCTACACTGGGTCAAAATCTCTCGTACGTGGAATAACCAATTCCAGGAGCAGGGCTTAACTGATCAACAGCAATTCCTGTCTATTCCTGTATATACGTAAGCTGCTTCAATCGCTTCATTTTGCTCGGCTCATTGCACAGTATATTCAAGAACCTCACTATCATTCTCATAGTATGTCATATCGCTGTTAAGTCAAGACATGAATCGCTAATGTCCAGGCATACGGGGAAGTGTTCATGTTCAACGGAATCGTCACTGGCCTCACTTTTGCGGCATTTTCTTTGATGGTATGTTGCACTTGCCAGGATGTAGGACAACAAACTGATGAAGAGGTCGGATCATCGGTTATAGCTGCTTGGGCGGATATATCAGCTGCTTGGAATACACCGCCAACGTTGGATCCGACCACGGGACTCGAGCTGGTTGCTACCGAGTATACCATTGGGGGTGTCAATGCTGGTTATCTTTGGATGGCGTTGAACTGCTTGGCTTCTGCTGCCTATGTGAGTGGGAAAGTTCTCTTACACCTTTCCCACCATTGCTGATGCCTGAGCGGCTGACCCGCAGGTCCTCTTCATGCGCAAACGCATCAAGATCACCGGCTTCAAAGATTGGGACTCGATGTTCTACAACAACCTTCTGTCCATCCCCATACTCGTCGTATTCTCCGTTCTTATAGAAGATTGGGGTGCCGAATCGATATCCCTCAACTTCCCCGCTTCCAACCGTGTTGCTCTTCTCTCCGCTATCGCCCTGTCCGGGGCAGGTGCGGTCTTCATTTCATACTCCACTGCATGGTGTGTCCGCGTGTGTGGCAGTACCACCTATTCCATGGTCGGTGCGCTGAACAAACTGCCCGTTGCGGCTAGTGGGATGATTTTCTTCCGTGATCCCGTAAATTTCGGAAATGTCAGTGCTATCGGCGTGGGAGGATTAGCTGGAATTGTTTTCGCTGTGGCCAAGACAAACCAGGCCAAGGTGGATGCAGCCAACAAAGCTCGTATAGCGGGTGGTGCGAGACCATAGCGGATCGTCGTTTGATCAATAGATGGATGGGTCAAGGGGATATCATCTCTTTCGGAGTGTAGACGTGAGTGATATTCATAGAATTAATCATACCTGTGCATTCTTGGCGTCTTTTTCTACTCACGACTAGCCCCTCATCCTCGTCACCATTGACTCGGTTGTAGCTGACCCATCAAATCTCTGATTTGACTGTCTTCATCGGGAAGAGATCTTACAAGTCTCATCTTGCCAAACACAACTCGGACTCAATACTCTACTACCTTTCTTCAGATATGAAGACGCCCGATCCGACTTGACACATTGTCAGATCGTCAAAGGAAGTGACAGTGCAACACGCAACATGTGATGTGCTTTTATGTCCAGTACCCCATGATGATTGAAAGGATGTCAATCGGACTCTTGGCTGCTGATATGTAACACTAGACCTCAAACTGACAAGTCATATCATTCACCACTAATTTGTTCACTCTCACCCGCAGAGTTTTCTCTCAAAGCGCTACCCCTGATAGCAAGAAAGATATATTCGAAGATATTACGGATATGCCCGCGCAGACTATAACTCCTCCGCCATCGACAAGGCTTCAGTATTCCCAATTGACGTCGTCTGTATCAACCCCAGGAAGAGCTTGTGAGTGGACGATTCTATCGGACAAGCATCCACCACCCTCATCTTCCAAATTGATGTCATTAATCCAATTTGAATCGATATCGTACGCTAATCATCAGCCTCTGCCGATGTTGATCGTTTGGTCCAGATCCTTCAACAACAAAACAACGATGATCTTACCCACAAGTTGGAAAATTTCTCCGTGAAGGAGCTCAGTAAGGCTCTTGTAAGTGGCCCGCTGGATTTCCTAGGTTGGGAAGGTGAACCTCCTTCCCTCGCAGCTGCCCAAGAAGCTTTAGAAGTGATGAAGAATCGTGTGAGATCATCTTCTCCTTCCCCGAATGCTGAATGTACGGAAGTGGACGTGTCCCTCCCCTCCGAAACATACATGGGCGAATATCCAGAATGGGCTGGATGGAACCAGAACCAAAATGGGTCGACGAGTACCATCACACGACCTCCAGACACTTCCGTCCAGGGAACTGACTGGGATGGATATTATGAAGATCAGTATGAGAGGTATCAGGTGACGGGTAATCCTGATGATCTCTATGCGGGGTTAGGGGATCAGGATGGGCTGCCTTATCAGAATCAACAATTTGGTTATGACAATGTACCCATCAAACAGGAAGAGGAAGAAGACGAAGCAGATCAAGATGGTAAGTCATATTTCGTATATTAAGTCAAACAACCTGTAATTATCCGTACTGAGACTCATAAGGCCTACATCAGAGCTGACGCTGTGGCAGATATCGATAGAGAAACCATCTACCAAGATTATAAACTCGTGTTTGAGAGCATGAGCAAAGAAGATCTTGAGAATGGTTTAGGGCCCGGAAATGAGAGCATCTTTCATCAATGGACTGCTGGCCATCCCTTAATGAGTAGACTAGACAATGATACAAAGGCTCAGATCAGTATGGGAGCTTGGTTGATGGCTAAGAGGATGTCGATGGAAAAGTGAGTGATCGAGGGAAGCGTCGCCGTGGTTCATGGCGCGGTCAATGGTATAAGGTTGCTTTGTGAATAGGGACAACACTTGGTGGAACGAGTCGACTTTCGACGTGCGGAGTTAAGAGTATCGCACGCACATGGCTTGTTTGACCTTGGTGTCAGAGTATGAGATGAAGGTCTTGATCGAGTGTTTGTTGGAGCCATGGAACGACGACCTGTTGTTCGACTGAAATACCGGTGACGAGTAAGCTGTACGGGTTCACTTGTGAACACTTGACACGAGAGCTGGGTTTTGACCCCGACATCGCTTCCGATCAGGGCAAGGAGAAGAATGATGCTTGGCAATTGCGGCGTTTGAATCAAAGAAAGGGGCCCGTCTTGACCGAAAAGCACGGACCACAGCATTTGTCATCTTGGTTGCATCGTTCATCGTTCGTCGGTGGAGATGAGACAATTGTATAGGTTGCAGTGTGCGTGTTTACAGGGGGAGAGGTCGGTCGATGGCCGATGGATCGATGGCCTCATGAGGGGTGGGAACGAGGGAATGGTGATGTGGAGGTTGAGCTATGCCGATGACGTCGTTTTCAAGTCAACCTTATCCCATCCACTACGGTGGCATAGGATCGAGATCATCGTATATCGTGACTTAGTGTTGATATAAGTGGTTGCTCTTAGTGTCAGTTGCGAAGGAACAATTCTACTCTTTCTTCAGTAGCTTAGGATGATAGCTAGCTGACAAGTGATTAAAGACATGTAGAGAGGACACTTGTCACCCAAGCCAAGGAATCCAAGGATTGCCAAGATGGACCGACCGACCCATCTGACGCGCCACGCCCAAAGTGGCAGAAATCATACAAAGGTTGATTTTGCACCGCAATTATCAACGACCAGCGGATTAAGCCCGCGCGTTTTATTAGTGTTCAGGGATTAAGACGCAGTTCAGGGGCATAGACCTACCTCTGCGCAGTGACGAGTGACGACGACGACGGTTTATAAAAAGTAAGACGGTACGACCAAGTACAACATCTACGATCTACGATCTACCCGCCACCCAACCAACCGATCAGTCTGGACTGTGTTCTTCCATTACCCATTACCCATTTCGTTGCCGATCTGATCAATAATCCTTCCTCCCTTCGACAAAGGAACTCACTACCACGACTTTTACATACCTCAACCCCTTAGTGTACAAACCATCTGTTCATCTATCCATCTTTCATCGCTCATTGACTTCATCTTCATCTTCATCTCCTTCATTTTCGTCATCATGACTCCCTTATCCTTAACCCTTTTATTCTCTCTATTATTCCCCATCGTTTATTCTACGCCTCTTCACCCTCGTGATGATTCACCAGAAGACGACTTACCGATTCCGCCTAAAATGCGTATATCTTTGATACCTAACAAAAGACAATATGATGAAGATTTAGAGATTAGAAAAGCTTGGTTGAAAGGACAAGCTAGGGATATGAGAAGAAAATATTCTGCTCAATTGGGTGAAAAAGGGAAAGAGTTGAGAAAGAAAGATTTAAAAGAAATGGAATTGTTGAAAAGAAAAAGATCTACTGGAGAGGTATCGTGAGTTTTGAATCAAATATCATCATTTCCCTACATCTCTCAACAATACCTTCTCTCCACTTGTCATTCAATCTCCATCCACCAAACGTACGGTAATATCTGTCACGTTTTGACTTAGAGTCAAGTGAGATCCAGCCAATCCTACCTTCTTTCCAACCATTTTGACGACATATGTAAGATACAACTGCTAATCTTCCAGGTTAACAGATGTCGGGATAGATGCATCATATTCTGGTCAAGTATCAATAGGGTAAGTACCCGCTTCTCTTCTCTATTCACAATCGCTGACATACTAGTACACCAGCGCAAGACTTCCTTGTCATTCTTGATACTGGTTCTGCTGATTTGTAAGCTTGACTTTTCTTCAAAATGAGGCTTCAGCTCATGTGAAGATGGGTGGCAGGAGCAGGATGTGATTCTTCCGAATGTCAAGGAACAGCTTTATTCGATACTACTTCATCTTCTACTTTCTCATCGACAAGTCAACAATTTCAAATATCTTATGGATCCGGTGACGCAGAAGGGACTTTGGCGTCGGATACCGTCACATTTGGAGGTTTTAGCGTCACTGGACAAACTTTCGGTGAGTCCCAATAGTCCGATCTATCACTTCTCCCTTTTATTCTCTCATTGCCTCTCTGTCGAATATTTCAGCTCATCTCACATCCTTTCAGCAAGCTTTCTTTCACTTCTCCCACAGTCTCTCGATTCCCTCTATCAACCCGTCATTTCTCTGCCCCTAGCTGTCTAAGGGCGACTGCATCCTAATAAGTCATGGACACTCGCTGATATCTCAGCCGTTGTGAATGAAACCACCTCATCACTAATCAGTGCACCTCTGTCCGGTCTGATGGGTCTGGCATGGAAGTCTATAGCCCAATCACAAGCAACACCGATGTGGCAAGCTTTGGCTGCTTCTGGTAGTCTCAGCAGTCCTGAAATGGCATTCTACCTTCAACGGTATCGTGGAGATTCATCTGCGGCTCAAGTTGAAAGTTCAGGTGGGGAGTTTACCCTTGGGTGAGTGCTTCTCTGATCCTACCAATTTCCTCTCACTTCCTTCCCAAAACTTCTCCCTCCCTTTTCCGACGCATCAGTTCGGTCTATCTCAGCTGGTCTCATCAACCTCCTCCTTGACCTCTTGTCATCATGAGATAGCAGAGGACACCGTTGACAATCAGCGGTCTAGATTCATCCAAATTCACTGGCAGCATGAACTACATCTCCATTTCTGCCGACGACGAAGATTACTGGCGTATCCCCGTTCAAGGTCTAACAGTCGACGGAACATCCATCTCCACTTCTTCCGCCCAAGCTGCCATCGATACCGGTACAACCCTAATCGGTGTTCCTTCTTCCGTCGTTACAGCCATCTACTCTCAGATACCCAACGCCGAGGCAATGTCCGCTGCATCAGGTTACCAAGGTTACTATCAATACCCTTGTTCATCAAATATCAACGTCACTCTCTCCTTTGGTGGTAAAAATTACGCAATGAGTAATGCCGATATGAATCTCGGTTCCTTCACTCGAGATCAAAGTATGTGTACCGGAGCGTTTTTCGAAATGGATTTCTCAAGTGGTTCACCAATACAATGGATCATGGGAGCCAGTTTCCTCAAGAATGTTTACACCAGTTTCAGATATAGCCCCGCCGCTGTTGGATTTGCCGCCTTATCCGGGAATGCTGAGAGTGTCACGAATGGGACTTCGGGAAGTACGACCAGTGGTGGGACCGGTGGATCGGGAGGATCACCTTCGATGAGTGGGGCTCTGAAGTTGAACACGGGATTAGGAGGATGGGTTGGGTTGGTTTTGTGTCTTGGAGTAATCTACAATGTCCTTTTATAGACAAAATTGGAGGGGATGTGAATGGGGAGGGTCGAACGAAGAGACATATCTACTACACATCTACATAGAAGGGAGGAAGTGGGTGACGGATAATAAAGGCAGAATAGAAGGTCATCTGGTCTGTCGGGAAAGATCAAAAAATTATCAAAATAGCATTTGATAAATCTTGTTGTATAACATTGCAATGCAAGTTAATGCAGGCTGCGTGGTGAGATGTAGTCAAGCAACACATAAGTATATCACCCTAATACTATATGAAGGACTGAAAGTGCATACACCCCTAAGGTACGTAGTGAACAAAGGGTTCGTAAGGGACGCTGCACACTTTGTGACTGTGGTATGCTCATTAATAATGATTGTTTGAGGGTGAAAAGGTCTCGAGACAGGGTTGATAGTGTTCATGGGCGATCGTGATGTTTAACTTGAACTGTGACAATTTCAGCTGACAACGCCGTCCGTTGCCGGTTGCCGCCATCACAACTCAACAACCTCTGCAGTAGTGGCTAGCGGCTGTCCGCTTGCGCTGGGGTGGGATCTATGTGAAGGTCTCGATGATCCCTGGCACGTTGCGGAATGCTATACTCAATCTACCTACCCGTCATACCATGACCGTTTCTTCAACGGTTCCACTGGCCACCGGACGTGAGACACGTGAAGGTCAGGGGTAAGGTACAATTCATCATCGCCAAGGAATTACATAGACCTGGCGTACCGTCTAGCGGCTAGAGGCACGCTAGGCGCGCCAGTCCTCGGCGATCGGCCAATACGGCGCTTTCTTTCCCCCTTTGCCTCTCACCCCATTTTGGCGTTTACTCTAAACCTACTTGGCAATACATACGTCTCAACCAGGGCGACATCTAGCTATCTTGGTACCATTCCCGCAACACGTCGACTCTTTCTTTTTCTTCCTTTCTGACCCATCATACATTAGTCTTTCACAATCTTCGGGATCGACATCACGAGTGGAGTAAAAAAGGCCAAAGGATTGCGTACTACCCGTACCACCCGTGACATACCTTTTAACCCCTTGTGGCCTGTAGGGGATTGTTGGAACTCTGCCGGTAACTTGTCTACCGATTCCTTTGTTCTCACCATTCTCTTTCTGGTTACAACGATATATCAGACGACTATATACATACCGCGGGCGGCAATAATCTGGTTCACCAATTGTCTGTTCTTTCCCCCCAAGCGATCACCCTTTTCCCTCGTTCGTCATCCGATACAAGTGGGAAAACTACATTATCCCCCAAGCGCCCCAAGAAGTCATTTGGACCGATAATCGGATCAATCTACGATCATCTCATATTCGATTCACCATAATATATATAGATTTATCATCTGATACATCTTACACTCACCCACTCTTCACTTGTTTGTCACTTTTGTCACATACATCAAACATATACATATATCCAACAACAACGTTCATCTTTGTTCACATCACCTATCACTGACTCCGCCCCCGCGCACCCACGCCGATCTCAAACTCTACTCGAATCTTAGGATCGTCTGCACGTTTACAACAAGACATCTTTTTTAAGTTTACCTCGAGAAGTAACGCGACAACAACATCCAGACACGATGGGTTGGCACGATAGTGTTCTTGCTGGTAATTGGCTTACAGTCCGTTCTATGGCTGAAAGATCTGTGTCTGTACGTGCTTTATTTCAAAAATGAATCACGCCTGTAACTGACCTTCAGTCCAGTGTATTAAGTGGCTCCAACCCCGTCGAATTCGATTCTAGCAATGTGAGTTGTTACGCTCAATTGTCCATCTCAACAAGTGAGGAATAGCTAACTATCAGCCTATCACTTTGTTCATCGTACAACTCTTCATCATCCTCGTCTTCACTCAAGGATTAGGATGGGCCTTTGGATATATCAAACAACCTCGTGTCATTGCAGAGGTCATCGGTGGTATAATCCTCGGTCCCACTGTCTTTGGACGTATTCCTCATTTCTCAAATGACATCTTCCCTCCACCTTCCCTACCCTACCTCAACTTGATCGCCACAATCGGTTTAATCCTCTTCCTTTTCCTCGTCGGACTCGAAGTCGATATCGGCGTTATGAAACGTAATGGTCGGGCTGCTGCTCTCATATCTGCAGCCGGTATGATCCTACCTTTTGGTGTGGGCGCAGGTGTAGCCGTGCCAGTTTATCATAATTTCGTCAATACCGAGAAAGTCTCCTTCGGTCATTTCCTCTTGTTCAGCGGAGTAGCAATGTCAATAACCGCTTTTCCCGTCTTGTGTAGGATTCTAGTCTCGACAAAACTTCTCGATACCAAAGTCGGCGTCATAGTTTTAGCCGCTGGTGTGGGTAACGACGTGGTAGGATGGGTTTTATTAGCTTTGACTTTAGCGTTGGTCAATGCTAAAGCTGGCGTTACGGCCGTATACGTATTGTTGTGTGCAGTAGGCTGGGCCATCGTCTTACTGTGGCCAATCAAAAAAGGGTTTAGATGGTTGGTACGTAGAAGTGGAAGTTTAGAACATGGTCCAACTCCCGGAATGATGATTCTTACCTTGTTGATCGTGTTCGCTTCGGCTTTCATAACGGATATCATTGGTGAGTAACCCGTCCCCACCATCATCCGTGCCATCCTTTCCATCACGATCTCTTGGTTACGTGTACCTCCACATGTTCAATGGATATTCCTCGTATGAGCAAATGATATGGATGTAAGGAGTTTGTCGACTGACGTACAGGCGTTCATCCTATCTTTGGAGGGTTCATCGCAGGTCTCATCATTCCTCACGAAGGAGGTTTCGCCATAGCTCTTGTGGAAAAGATCGACGATCTCGTTTCAATGCTCTTCTTACCAATCTATTTCGTACTTTCCGGACTTTCGACAAATCTCGGTCTACTGAACACTGGAAAAGATTGGGGTTACATCGTATTACTCTGTACTGTCGCTTTCCTGGGCAAATTCATCGGTTGTGCCGGGATGGCATACATACTGCGATACCCGATCAGAGAGTCAGGTGCTATTGGGATGCTTATGTCTTGTAAAGGGTGAATATCTCCCCCCTCCCCGCTCCTCTGTCCCCTCACTTTTTGCGGTTTCGCTTCCCTCGCCTCCCCATGTTTGTTCCCCACTTCCCTTACATTCCTTGCGGTCGAGAGTGAGACTCACGATTTGTGCTCTCGCTGACACGCAGTCTTGTGGAGCTCATTGTCCTCAATGTCGGTTACCAAGCGGGAATCATTGACCAACGTCTTTTCTCAATGTTCGTCGTCGAAGCCGTCGTCTTGACCTTCATCACCACGCCATTTACCCTTCTCATTTACCCCGAGCGTGTCCGTTCCCGTGCCACTGCCGACCTCAACCCCGTCAGAGACCACGAGAAGGGCGAGATGGCTCAACTCGCCGCATCACTCGGTTCCCGTGAAAGAGACCCAGTATCCCGATTTCTCGTCGTCTTGCAGAAACTCGAACATCTCGCTCCCCTTATGCTCCTCACTCAAATGCTCGAATCGCCATCACCCAAGACTAAACGCGCTCCGGGTGAGCGCACTACCCTCGGCAAAGTGAACGCAAAGATCGATACGGACCTAGACGAAACGGATAGCGATTTCAAATCGTCTGCATTGGAGGGAACAGCTTTACCAACTGTCTCAGGACAAAGCTCTCGTCCATTATCTATCCCAATCACAATTGACGCTCTGAAGCTTATTGAATTAACCGGTCGTACTTTCTCTGTCATGCAGTCCGCCGAGAAAGATCAACTCCTTTTGACAGACGACGCCCTCCAACTATACAGACAATTTGGTCGTCTTCGTGGTCTTGAAGTGAACCCTCATATAGACATAGTAGGCCAAGATTCTTTTCCTTCTGCCGTAGCCGACTTTGCTCAAAATCTTTCGACACAAATGGTGATCATTCCATGGACCGTACCCTCTGGTCCATCTTCCGCTCTGTTAGATCCTTCTCCCGCGGCGGCAGAAAGGGAAGGTATCGTCCCTTCATCTTCCTTTTCGCCATTCGATAGCGTTTTCGGTTCAGAAACACAAGGTTCACCCATGTACACACATTTCGTTCGAAGGGTATTTTCCGAATGTCAAGTTGATAAAGCCCTTTTCGTCGATAGAGGTTTCAGTGGGGGTGCGACTTTCGCTCCTGGAAGTGGCCAACATATCTTCATGCCTTTCTTTGGTGGTCCGGATGATCGTCTGGCGTTGAAATTTGTGGTACAGCTTTGTCATCATGCTAATGTGACGGCAACGGTGGTCAAGGTAGAGAAAAGTGAGGATTTGAGTGCTGTGAGTAGTTCTGTCAGTGGGAAAGTGGGATTGGAGGAGAGTATGGAGGTTCATCGGGAGGCTTTGCAGAGAAATCAATTGACCGTTGGGCCTACAAGTACTGTAAGTGGTCACCCTGATATTTGATTTGACCCACTCCCTGCCATGTCTTTCCTTTTCCCTTTCCTTTCCTCCTTCTCTCCGTACCGGTCTTTGCGAAAGACTGCTCTTTCGCTGAAAACGTAACGTCCAACATGAACACTGCGAGTCTCGCTGATCATCAGACCTTCCCAGACTCTGCTAATCGTCTCGCGTCCGATACAGCCGACAATATCGCTTGGTCCTATTACACCTCTCCATCCACACTTTCCACTCGTCCCTCTTCCCTTGAATCCATCCTACGTCGTATCTCATTCTGCAACACCAAGTCCCCTTCTCCACTCTCCATGACATCCGATTACGCCGAATCTGTCCTTGCTTCCTCCCCCGGCCCGATGTGGCGTCCCATGCTCATTGTTGCTGGTCGTGGACGAAGAGGAGCAGCCTTGAACCACTCGGACGAACTCAGTCGTGTACTCATCGAACGTGGTCCCAGTCCCACCGTCGGGGCAGAGCTGAGGAAGACGGTTGGAGATGTGGCGGCGGGTCTCATGCTGGGGGGAGGAGCCGCGGGTATGGCCAGTTTCCTCGTTGTGGAAGTTGGAGGTCAGAGGTAGAATCTACGATATCGGTCCTTTGATGCGGACGGATCATGGTGGGAAGATCTCCGATTTGGTCGAATTTTGTTGTACGATTTGAAGGCGGATTTGTACGACGCTTAGTTCTCACGATGCACTGCTATATTGATTCTCGACGCTTTCGACGATCGACGGGCGACGTAGAGTACGTTCGTTCCATTGACGGTGAAAGTCGATTTCGAGAAGATTTTCTTCTCATAGATCTCGAATTTTCACGGTCTCACGGACATCTAGCATAGCTTCTATCCCTTCTTGAAATATATTAACCTCCTACTGCAAAATATGTGTCAATTTCAACACATCTTCCAATAACCAGCAGCTACCAACCAGATACATACAAGACCATGTCAGACGATGAACAGACCTTCGTTGATGCGCCTGGTGTTGTCCTTCCTTCATCATCCGCCCTGCATCCTGATAAACGCAGAAGATCGAGGCATGAAAAGACTTTGTCGATGACTCACACCACTCTGCAGATCCATTTGTAAATCGTTCCAGCCCTCCGGAAAGTCCAGAGGAGCCACAAATTGAATGTTCCTGCTCACTCTGGGGTTCTTTACCACTCATTGCCACAGTTATCGTCGTTGTATCCCGACTCTTGGTCGGCCAGCAGAAGCTTAACTCAGATTCTGCTCGTTCTCAAGCTCTTGAGCATATCGAAAGGGGATTTCGGGCGTTATCCGAGATTCAGCAAAGCCACAATCCCCCGCAGGGAACGGAAGATCCCCACATATTTCTCCCTTCCACGGAGGGGACTAGTCTGAATCAAGAGCAAGATAACACAGCAATCATTTCAGATGTACTGTTGAACTGGGGCCTGGAACATACTCAGACTTGTCCATGTCACCCAACACGTCTTCTGGAAAGAACAGCCGGAGAGGATGACACAAGGACACAACCGGTCAAAGATGAGGCTACAGGATATGAGGGGGTAGACTAATTGAAACATGGTACATACTGTACATACTTGTCAGGACCAGACGTTGAGAATAGTAGTAATGCCACATAACTGCTATACGGATTGGTCATATGATCTTGTGATTGTCGTCTTCGATGCAACTCTTCACTATCATCGTAATCGTACTTGTCGTACACATTCGAACAGAGGTGGATCTCGCGACGGAGTTTCTCGGGGTTATAGTTCTACATACGACTCGTGGTGGCGGTACGACACGCTCGCACTCATCACGACCACCATTATAGACATCATCGACGGGAGTAGACTGCTAGAGTCCTCTTGTACCCATCAAGTATTCACACCATGTCAGCTCCAGAGGTATTTCAGCTCTCTATGGGTCCCCTCACGGGGGTGGCTTTCAGTCCTGATCGTTCTCGTGAGTACCCCCTGCTCCACGTCATCACCTCCTCTCCATTCCGTCCGTACTCTAACTTCGAGTCTCTACAGCTATCATTGGTCTCATGATCTACCTTCACTCTCATGGTATCTACTAATGCTCCACGAAGGTTTGTTCCCCATTCTGACTATGCAGAGGTAGCTGTGTCACCCAACAGTAACGAGGCACAGATCTACACCAAGGTTGGAAATGAATGGGAGCTGAAACAGACCTTAGCCGAGGTCCGTCTTTCATTTCTCCTTCGTGTTTCAGTATCTTCAAGAAGACTGAGTGGAGCTGACTCGTAGCACGACAAACTCATCACTGCCATCTCCTGGGCGCCACAGACCAATCGTATCGTCACATGTTCTCAAGATCGCAATGCCTACGTCTGGACTCCAGTGGGAGACGCATGGAAACCTGCCCTTGTTCTTTTACGTATTAATCGAGCCGCTACCAGTGTTAAGTGGTCTCCAAGGGAAGACAAGTTCGCCGTCGGATCGGGAGCTCGGACCATCGCCGTTTGTTCATTCGATGAGGAGAACAATTGGTGGGTAAGCAAACATATCAAGAAACCTCTTCGTACGACTGTCTTGAACATCGACTGGCATCCCAACAACGTCTTGCTGGCGGCAGGTGCGGCGGATGCCAAGGCTTATGTGTTCTCGGCGTTCATCAAAGGCGTGGACCAGAAGTGAGTGAAGCTTTGACATCTACCACCTCATCAGTGCTGCTCGAACCCCGTTCATAATGTACGGAAAGACGGGATCTCAAAGACGAAGTGTGGAGGTTCATGCGACGGGGATAAGCAAGGTGCAGTACTGATTCTCAGACCTGAGCCCACTGTCTGGGGCGACCGTTTGCCATTCGGTACCATTTGCGGAGAATTCTCCAGTCCTAATGGTGGTTGGGTTCATGATGTTGCATTTTCTCCCTCCGGTGACGTGCTCGCTTTTGTCGGTCAGTGGTCCTCTGGAGACATAATTCGAAGCTTATTAATCAGGTCATGATTCCTCCATTTCCATCATTTACCCTTCTGGACCCGGTACTCCACCTACCGCTCACATCTCTATCCGTCTCCCATCACTCCCATTGCTGTCTCTGACCTTCACCTCTGAAGCACAAATCATCGCTGCAGGTCACGACTGTCAACCCTTGGTATTCAGTGGCTCGTCTTCCGGCTGGACCCTCACTCACTCGCTCGACGACCCCTCCGCCACTGGCACTCGAGCCCTTACGCCTTCGCATACTGGTTCCCGAGTATCTTCGGGTGGTCCGGGCAGACTCAACAACGAAGCCTTCCAGCTATTCAAAGCTGCAGATTCGAGAGGTCAGAGCAAAACAGCTATCGGATCTCCGACCAGCGCGGGCATGACCCCAGTGGGACAAGATGGGTTGTTGTTGACAGTGCATCAGAACTCCATCACCCTCGTCGAGCCATACGAGTGGAGCAGCACAGGCGATGTGGCCAAGGTGTCCACGGCAGGGAAAGATGGAAGGCTGGTTGTTTGGCCTGTGGTAGGCAAGGGATTATCTGGCAGGATGGCAGGGTTGTCGGTGTAACGGTTCGTACGTCTCTGTCCGGCCTTCCACATTGGACAAGTAAGCAGAATACGAAGGGGGGCGATGATCAACTTGTGTGAAAGTGGCAGTGTTAGACGATGAAAGGATGAACATACGTCATGACAAGAATTTCTCGACGTGCTACTCTCTCCATTGACATGCTATGAGATGCACCGCTTACTAGATCCATCTCGATTGAAGGCTGTCTCGGCAATATGTTTAGTGGCTGATCGATCTTGGCTCATCCACCCATGCCACATCACCGACGACGATGGACGATGCTAGAAGTCGCCTCGTTCCTTTCTACTCCTCTCACAGCATCTTTTACCCCTTCAGAGGAGAGGTCGTTCATTGAGATGTGAGGATAAAAGGCGAGTGAGGACTGATGATTTCCCCAACCCCTCAACGGTCACTCGACCAACCACACAACACTCGGTCTTCGGGCCACCAAGCTTTTACACAACTAGGAGACTCGTATCAATTGTCATCATGGGTAGAGATAAGGTAAGTCAATCCCCACTCACACAGTAGGCCATCATGTCTTTCTACAGGATGATATAAGGAATCTTGGCTGATCAGACAGTCTGGTGTCGTACGCGAGACGACCAAGGAGAAGCGCCAGAAAGCCAAGGACGCAGCGCGTAATGACGAAAGTCCCTCCCCGAACAAGGGCAAGGGCGGCAAGAAGGACAAGAACAAGGAGAACAAGCCTTTAGTCTCGCCTACTGACAGTGACAACAAAGACGCTTGAGGCGGATGTCCTCTCGTCGCGAGATCCTTGAGATCTTACAGGTGTGCCGGCGGAATCCGCTTCTAAGAGCCCATGAGAGATAAACGAGAGAGATGATGAGGATGATGATGCATTTATTCGATGGGAGCTGTCTCTCCTTCTACATCTGAGGGGTGAACAGGTGGAAAGTTGACCAGTTTTTCTCTGCGCGATCAGCTTTCTGTCCTGTCCCATTTTGCCGCAAAAACACCCTGAGCACATTCCTCATAAGATTCAAAGTAAGAAAGACTCTCTACCGTCGCAGCACGAAAACACCCGCATATCTTTATTCGGATAATTGTGATGGAAAGCTAGAAGTGAAAAGATGGATCATTGGGACACTCTAGATGGAGAATTGCAAAAGAGAAGCCACTCACGTCCTCAAATCCCATACATCCTCTGAACTACCTTCGAGCCTTCTACTAGCCCACCAAGCAGCACGTCTCTTGATCCATAATTGTCTCTTAGCATCCTCCGTCTCACCTCGTAATGATAGACAATATTTGAAGTCTTGTAGTTTATGAGAACAATCTCGTAGTTCACCATGTCGATACATGTTCCGGATCTGGGGTACGAGAGCTGTCATGTTATCTCCTATCCTTCCTCTTCTCTGTCGATTTCCAACCCCCCGACAACCTTCATCAGAGTCTATTCCCACTATTCATGGATATGATCATCAGTCTCAGCTATGCACCTAAATCCTCTTTTCCGCTCTGAGAATTCCATTCATGTTCAGTCTGTGGTGCACTCTTGCTGAGGACGTGTGAAATAAGGGGAGAAGAGACGTACCATAACACATCAAGAACTCATCCCTGCCATCAGCACGCATAATACATAAGAAGATGAGACACAACCCACAATAGTCGCATACATCCTGGAACATCATCCACTGATTGATATTGCAGAGCTTGATATTTTTCTTCATCCTTCAAGATTATTTCCGACCGCCGTGGAGACGTTGTCGACTTTGAAGGTCCAGCTTGTCTGGATGGATCTTCAACCATTGTTTGAGTCTCCATCGGAGCTGTAGAGAACAAACTCCACCTCATGCTCGTTGTAGCCTGTTCTTGTACAATAAGACTTGCAAAGTTGTCCTTCACTATTCTTCTGCCCATCAACTTACCCAAACCTACGTCACGTGACCGGCATCGCCTCGCCACACTCCTTCGACGTTCAGCGAACCGAGCGTCATCCCATCCCATTCCCACCCAACTTCACCTTCCTCATCCCACAACTATTCCTATACTACAAGTCATGTTCTCAGCAGCTCCAAACCCTTATGACGAACTTGTTGGTAAGTCTCCCATTTGATCGGGTGACAAAGCTGATTCCATAGGTAAAGCGACCGATGAGAATCTCGCGTCCGAGGATTGGGCTTTGAATCTTGAAGTGTGTGATAAAGTCTTGAGTGAGGGTCAGAATGGGTGAGAGACATTCCTCTTGTGCCGTCTTTGATGGAAAAGTATATGAGCTGTGTGGTGATCGAGCATGTTAAGGAGGTCTACTGTAGATGATGAATCGGGTGGTGGGCTGTAGAGTGAGGAAAGGAAGGCCAGACGGCGAGATGCTAATAGAACAGTTCGAGACAGGCGGTGGCGGCATTGCAAAAGAGATTGGCTCATCGGAATCCCAACGTTCAACTATATGCTCTAGAGGTGCGTATACATGCTCACCACACTTTCACTCATGCGATCGAGACTCCACACGTCTGCAAAAGTATCGCCCTATATCGGGCTGTCGGCGATGAAACTGTTTGAGACTTTGACGATGGACGTGGAATGACACAGGAACCAATGGACATAATTGACATGATCTAGTTGGCCAACACCCTGGCGCAGAATTGTGGCAAGTCGTTGTTGGAAGAATTATCGTCACGCAATTGGACATCTGCCCTGGATCGTCTTGTCAACGATAGAGTGAGCACATTGATTATTGACGTTCTGAGCTCACCTCGCAGACGACAAACGCTCTCGTCAAGAAGAAAGCCCTGGCTTATATCAAAGCATGGGCTAAGCAATTCGAGGATACTGGAGATCCCAATCTTGGTCTCATGGGAGAATTATACGATCAGCTACGAGCCAAAAGTGAGCTCACCGCCCTTCTCTCGGTATATTGTTGACTTTTAGATATGCAATTTGACGATGTTGAGCCTGTCCCAGAGAACACAGTGAGCTGGAAGCTCGTTTTGAGATATGAGCTAATCACTAGGATGACCTTCGTCGGCGAGCGGAGGAGGAAGAGCTCCAAAGAGCCTTAGAGATATCCAAGCAAGACAAAGGGGGACGTTTCAACCCCCCATCGTCATCCGCCAACACCGGTGGATCCTCATCTCAACCGTACCCTCCTACTCGATCTCAGCCCGTACAACCAGCTCCAGTACAACCTACTATTCCTTCACCAGAGCTGGTGCCCGTATTGGACCTGAACACCGCCACGAGAGTCAGGGCGTTGTACACTTTCACCTCGGCCGAAGTCGGCGAACTCAATTTCGAACGAGGAGACATCATCAAGGTTCTCGATAGGGGTTTCAAGGAATGGTGGCGTGGAGCTTGCAATGGAAAGATTGGGGTCAGCTTCTCTTCTCAACAAGGTTGGTGTGATAGCTGACCCCAAAGATCTTCCCGGTGACATATGTGGAAGCTATCCCAGAACCCTCACCGCGCGAGCTGCAGGAAGAGGCGCAAGAGGAGGCCAGGGTTTTTGCTTCTCTCGGTAAGCTGCCTTATGCCCAATTGTCTAAGCTGACAAGAAAGGTCTGGTCGACCAACTGCTCAAGACTTTGAAAAGTGTGGACACTTCACGCGGAGATCGTCTGGATGATCGGCCCGAGATTGAAGAGATGTATCAGGCTAGTGTAGCTCTGCAAGGGCAGATCAACGCTCTCATCAAGAAATACTCAGACCAGAAAGGTGTGTATAGTTTCATTCACTAGACTCGCAAGGCTGACAGAAAGCGGAGTTGGAACATATGAACGCCAACTTTCTACGAGCCATGAGGCAATATGAAGAGCTTCGTGGTCCTCCCATGGTGGCTCCTCGTATGTGTTCCAGTTTTACAGACTTCTTCCTCTGACTATTCAGAATATCCCTATGGTCCCCAGTACGACACCCAAGCCTCGCAGCAGCAATACCAAGCGCCACCTTCTCAACCTTTTCCTCCGCAGTCGGCGCCTCAGCAATACCCTCCTCAACAATATCCACCTCAGCCTTACGCCCCGGACCAGCAAATCCCTGCTCAAACTTATCCACCACAATCTTCCGAGTACGGTCCTCATGACTACCAGACCCAGCCTCAACCTCCAGCACAAAGCCAGACGCAGGCGTCATTCCCCAATCCACACCCTATGGCACCTCCCATGCCTGCTCAAACCGGTGAAGCGGTGCCAGGGCAGTATTACGCTCATCGTCCTCTCTCTCAAGTCGGCTTACAACGTGCTCCCACCGGCGCTCCGGACCTACCACCCCATAGCGTGGACATGAGAGGGAGACAAAGTACCGAACCTGGCGCAGCGGGAATAGGAGCGACTTCTGACGAACATGCATCGGCTTGGGAAGCGTTCTATCGTCAACAAGCAGAGGCGCAAGCTCAAGGGCAAGGTCAAATGCCTATACCACCCGTTCAAGGAGTGCAAGGACAGGGACAGGGACAACAACCGTATCCTGCCGTTGCGGCTGGACAGTATGTGCATCGCCTATGGATCTCCACGAAAGGGTGGCGTCTACGCGGGCAGTGTGACAATGTGGCGGGACAGGTGAACAGATTGAGCGTGCATGGATCATGAGGATGGGAATGATTTGGGTGATGTGTGTGAACGATGAGTGTGATTCAATAGACCTCGTAGTGACCCTCGGAACTCATCAGAGGTCTGAATGAATCTCAAGTAGCTATCTTGCGTGCACTCTGCTTCGTTCTTCATGCTATATAGTCAGTCACTGAGCACAACAACTGACGGTGGACTCTGCCAAATCAATCCCCCCACTTAACAAACACGCGTCTGACTTTTCTCCCGCGACCAAGTTCAACTTCTCTTCTGTCTACAGAGGCGTTGGCATCCAAGCAAATCTTCCTCTCACACAATAGGGACGACCTTCGTAGTTCACATCGGACCAGGCGGATCACACGTAGCGGATCATACCCAGAGGTAAGATAACGAGGAGGATGCCAGCTCCAAAAGCAACAAAGAAGGTGAGTGCCCTCTCACCTCAGTACCATCTGTTGAGATTGGCTGATGTCAGTCGGGAAAAGAGAACGCGCCCTTGACAAAGTCCAGGGTGATCAAGGGTAGGGACGAGGGTATGGATGACGATGAAGGGTCAAGTGAGTCTCCGTTTTCTCCTACTATGATCCCACTTGTCAACTTTAGGTCCAGTCCTCCCCATTCTTTCGTATAGACTTATGGACTTGCCTCTATCCCCTTCCCACGTGAATAGACGATCTTATCTCGTAAAGCAAATTCAATGCTCAGAGAAGACCTCATAAGTAACAGCCATAAATGGTGGTCTTAAGAGCGTGATCTCCGTTGCAGGGAGAGAAGAGCTGATGAGTAGATGTAGACGAAGATGGTCCTGGCAAAAGACCACCCAGCAGTCAAGGAGGCATTACAGGATCCAAGATTGGGAAAGTTAAGGGAAAGTCGGAAGATGGAGTGGATGAAAAGAGTTCGGGAGAATTACAGAGGAAGTTTATGGCTGTGGGTTTTTCAATCTGCTCATTACCTTCATCCCCTTGTCAATTGTGGTACAATAGTATCAAGATCACCCCCATTCCGCGAGATATCTCAAATGCGTGGAATACGCTGGCTTTTTGTTTTCCATCAATCCACATTTTAAATTTCCACGAAACTCGTCAGGGTGATCTTGTCTGATATGCTACCGGTTTCCCAGATCTAGTATGGAGGCTGGGTGCCCCGATGAGTCATACACAGGGGCATGAGAAGTGCTGACACTCAAAGATGACAGCGGAAAGAGATCGAATACGCTCACAACGAGATACATTCGCTACGCAGTTCGAGGAACTGAGCAATTTACGAAATACGGAAGCTGAAGCTCTTTTTGACAAATTTCGGTCTAAAGCGGAACAACATGCCAGAGGTGAGCTATCCCCGCATTTACTTTGTACCTACTTAGATGTCCCTATACACAGAAGACCGTTGTTCTACATCTCAAAGGAGAAGGTTAATACGTGGGGATCGCGACTGATCTAATAGCCCAAACAGACGTCATCTCGAGTCTCACGGTACATAATGAAAAATTGCAAGAAAAGATTGCGTCTTTGGAAAAAGCTTTGGCCTCCGTGCCCGCTGGTCTTCCATCAGCTGGAGGGGTGTTCGAGGCTGCTGCTTCCAAAGAGGGATCAAGTAATAAAGATAAGGAAAGGTTGGAAAGACGAGAAAAGGAGATATTGTCGTTAAAGGATGAGCTGGCGAAGACTCAAGCGAATGTGAAAGAACGTGAAAGCAGGAGTATGTCTTCTATCTGCTTCTCCTCTTCCGAAGGCCACACAGTGACTCGTACCTTCTATCCGTTCATGAGAGGTAGCCCACGGATACATTCAAAACCAGTCCTTTCGAATATCTCTGTACTGAGATTGAACAGATTGATGTATCAGCAATAATTTGAGGTTGAGCTAACTCTCAGTCTCACAGCTCGAACGTGACTACAAAGCTGAAGTGGCTCACTCTCGCTCTCTCCAGGCATCTTCCAATCGGAATCCTCTGGCAGCTTCCGTATCCACAACACCGGAGGAAGCCGACAAAGACGCTCAAAGTTTGAAGCTATACGAAGACTTAACAGATCTCAATATTACGAATGTCAAGATCAAGACTGGAAAAGCGGGAAAAGAGGTGACATTCATTTGCGTGCAGACTGTCGAGGGGAGAAGTATGTCTTTCTTTCTGTATCCTGTTCACTTTTCGTCGTTATCGCCTCCTTGCTGGTATTTTTTTCGATCCTACTGGCACTCCTGTGTCATCATGATGTGACTACATCTGACTCCCAGGTCTCAATTTCAAACTTCGAGCATATAACGAACCCGATCCTTCTCTCGTAGGTAAGGGTGACAATCCGTGGATCAAAATGCTCCTCTACACACCCGAAGGACTAGAGTACGAAGATCCTACATTCAAACAACGGTTGGGATTCTTTGCTAGTGAATTTGTTGCTCCCCGCGACCAGGCACAGGGATTGTGGGAGAGTTTGAAAGTGAGGATAAGTCCTAATGGGGAAGTGGGGGATGATGAATGATCACAAAGAGAGGTTTGGGGCATGGTGATGTTTTTCTTTGTTTTTAGACCATCTCTTGGGGAATCTGTTGTATGGTTGTCTTTGCTTTACGCTCTTATGCAGGGTTTATCAGTGTTCTCGTTACCTTGTCAATGGTTGCATGCTTGCACTTGGTTATAAAATGTGCGATGAAATATTCTGACGAGACTTGTGAAATCACGTGACTTGAAATTTCCTTCGAACAACTTCTCGTTGATCGCTGAACTTTCTTCTTTTTACCTAACTACGAAGACTTTTTACCATGTCGATGCTTAGAACAGTGTAAGTCTTTCCTCGGAACCTTTTAATGGCCGTGCCTACCCTGTCTAAATGTGTATTGTCCCCCCTCTCATCGCTATTGAGGTAGTCTCCGGCCAGTCCAGAGCCGCTGAAAGAGTCATGAACCAGAGACAGTGAGATCGAGCTGATACTTAGTAAACCAAAGAACGCTCGTGTGAAACGTGCTTTGGAAAAAAGAGAACCTCAATTGATAGAAAATGAGAAGACTGCCATATTCGTCAGAGGTCAAAATACTAGTCAGAGAGTGAGAGATTGTATGAAAGATTTGGTATGTTAAATCCTTTCTTTCCCTTTTCTTATCCTTTCCCTCTTCTCACGTTCCTTCTTCCCTACTCCACTTGTTACCATTCTTTCTCCCTTCTCACGCGATTCTTTCTCAATCCGTAGATATCTACCAACTCCTCCCTCTCTGACACATATCTGCTCGGCGATTTCTTCCTCGCTTGACTGACCCCACAGTACGCACTCAAAAGACCTCTGGCTATCAATTTTTCTCATAAGAATGACGTTCATCCATTCGACGATACCTCCTCTTTGGAATTCTTCGCAAGGAAAAACGATGCAAGTCTCCTTATCACAGGTTTACACAGTAAGAAAAGACCACATGATTTAGTTTTGACTAGGATGTTCGATGGGAGGGTTTTGGATATGTTGGAATTGGGTGTGGAAGGGTTCAGAGCGATGTCGGATGTTCCAGTGGGTGTTGGGGATTTCTTTGTCTTCTTGGGTTCTCTTCTTGTCCTCCCCTTCCCTCTACATTGCCTGTCACTTAACACACAAGTGAACACGCACTCTTTTTTACAGGCTTAAGTATAACCAGTCTCACCCGAATATACCATTTTTACATATCTCATCCGTGCTGCTTTTTTGTGGATTAGTTTCCACACGTTTTTACAGCAGTGGATCACTGCCCAAATCTTCTATATCACTCGAAACGGAAATACCCTTCGTTGCTTGCTGTCATTCAATATCAGTGCCCGGTCCCCAAATCTCTACGTTTCTATTATTCTTTTAAAACTCGTGTAAAGCGGAAAGTTTTGCTAACTTCAATAGAGCGTTAAAAGTTCTCTTGGAGCCAGACCACTTATAGTCTTCCATTCCGATCTTTTCGATACTCATCCCTCATATCAACTTCTTAAATCCTTCTTCTTAGATATCTACAACGGTCATTCCCTATCCGAACTCCCCTTAACATCTATAGAACATGTCATCTCAATCACAGCCTCTCCTCTTCCCTCTTCTACCACTACCACCTCTGAAGCAGCGTCACAAAACCCTGCTTTGATTCATTTCAGAGTATACACGATCAAACTATCGTCATCAGGAACAAAAATCCCTGAAATGCAATTGACTGAAATGGGACCTTCTATCGACTTTACAATTCGAAGAACCAAAGAAGCCGAGGATGAAATGATGAAAATGGCTTTGAAACGTCCTAAGATAGATAAGAAAGATGTCGAGAGTGGTTTGGGTAAGAAGAGGAAGAATATAGAGACTGATGAAATGGGGGATAAAGTTGGAAGAATACATTTGGACAAACAGGATCTGTCAAAGTTACAATCTAGGAAGATGAAGGGGTTGAAGAAATCTCGAGGGTGATAGATGTTTAAAAGATCATATTTGTGGGTACATGTTTGATGCAAGGATTTCTTTTCTTCACTGCCGAATCAAGCTTATGAGCGTACAGTGCATTTGGGGATCAGAAAGTAATTATGCACTTTCGTCAGTTGACAGAATTGGACCGAAACCCAAGATAATTCAAATTCATCTATCATACCCAAGATATTCCACAATTCCGATAATAATCTAATCTACCAAGCAGCTTCTGGGTCATAAGGATAAAGACTCGTCCAGTGATCGCTGCATGTTAGCCTGATCCCTGTGGTAGATATCCCGTGATGCACAGTACGTCCAAGGTTCATTGTCACATGGAATAGCTGTGTAAAGATGTGAAGAACCCCGTGAGTTGTATGACACTCCAGGCAAGACGAGCAAAATATATCACGAGGCGACCAAGATGGAAAAAACACTCACGCGATAGCTTCACGAGTAGTTACCCAAGCTCCTTTAGCTTTGAGATGGTCAAGGAAACGAGTAAGGGCACCAATACGTGCTGGTTTACCGATAACACGACAATGAAGACCGATAGTCATCATCTGTGAATTAGTATTTTTCCCATTTTCCCCATATCCATATTCAGATCATCTCCTCATCTTTACACCCTTCTCCCAACTTTCAGTATACTTGCATTTCGCCATGTTTTCTCTTACGCGATCCAAGATGATTGGGGAATGGTCAGATATGAGAAGGAAAAAACTTCAACTCACTTTGTCGGTTCCGGTCCGCTCGGCCTCTTCCCAAAGTTCGTCGAAAGCAGCGATCAAATGGTCGCCGTAGACTTTAGGGGAACGCCATCCGTTAGGTCGGGAGAATTTCTCTCCGTCAGTGCTGAGTCTATAGGGTACCTGTATAGCTTCCTCATCAAATAGCGGTTGAGCATGACTAACTGTACTTTGGTGTACATGTCACATAAGATCGCAAATGATTTAGGATGGATTCAAAAAAGAAAGTCACGTAATCGTTGTTATCATAGGAGTACGGCAAGCAGAGCATCTTTTCGTCAATTTCCTCCTTTTACTCATGATACGACTCATCTGCCAATCTTCCTCCATTGTAAACATCTGATGATTCCATAAAATATCAGGGTAAAGGATGAAGAGAATCAGACGAATCAAATGTGGTAGATTAGGCAAAGAGGTATGGGACGGATTATGAGATATGAATAAGTGGG
Organism: Tremella mesenterica DSM 1558; assembly: GCF_000271645.1. Lineage (NCBI taxonomy): Eukaryota > Fungi > Basidiomycota > Tremellomycetes > Tremellales > Tremellaceae > Tremella > Tremella mesenterica. The sequence goes on along the minus strand of NW_006711243.1, from coordinate 233,046 downwards.
GAAAGGAGATGAAGAAAAGCTTGCGAAGCTTCACTCACCCCTTCATCTTTTTTACCACCTGGTCGAGGACGCCAATGAGGTACATCATCAGAATACAAATCAGACCACCATTTGATAGGTGGAAGACCGAGCTTTTTGTATTCCTCCAAGACGAGGTAAGACGATTCGGCAGAAGGTCTACCGTAGAACCATCCGACTGGTGCGGGACCTTGAGACATCCAGACTTTGAGACCTTCACTGGGGTGTCAGATTTCACATCATTCGTTGCCAAAAGTATGATAATCGATCAATATGGTACACCTAGGTGAAAAAAGTAATATTCACTGCTACTTTGCGAGGAGTAGGATGTAGACTTTGATGGGTACAGGTATGAGGTCATCTGAGGAGAGGAATCTGCAATTAGGGGGAAAATCTGTATAACTCACGCAATTTGGGCGGATTCTTCCTCTGCGGGAATAGTAGCATGTTGAATCCATCTACCACCGTGAGAACCACATTCGAAACCATACTCGAGTGCTTTCTTCGTAACATTAGGGCTTTGAGCGAGAGCGGAAGCTACGCCATACTGGGGGATCAGCACTCTTTTCACTATCCTCTCAACATCAAAGCCTTGAGAATCTCTTCCTAAGACATACCTCTATCGCTGAGAGTATCACAAGGTATGACATGTAATCTGATCTCGATGAAACGACCAAAGCGTCTCTCAAGTCTGCGCGACTTGGAAGATGAGATACATACACGAGATACGACAGGGGAGGGCGGACGAGTAGTAGAAATCACGCACAAGACACAAAACCATACCCCTATCTTTGAAAGCTTTGAAGATTCTCCAAACACCTGCACGGGACCCATAAGAGTATTGACTTTCGACGGCGGGATCCACAACACCGACTTTGGGAACTGATTCAGTGACGCCGTTTTCGTATTCTTGAAATTGACGTTGATGCCATGCGTCGCCATTACGAATGGAGTACTGGAAGTCAGCTGACTATTTTACTCAATAATCCAGTTCAACACATTCTCCAATTTATTTCGCCGCCCCAAGCCGACTCAAGTCATGACGTTGAGTCAAAATGCGATCTTTTGAACAGCGAAGACTGACTTGGTCATAGAGGTGAGAGGGAGAATGCGATGTGAAGTTAGGGTCAGGTGAGGATGAGAGGTGAAAACTCACTTCACCACCTTCTTCATAATTCAGACAGAAAGAAACGGCGACTTTAGCTCCACCTGGCCATTTACCAGAAGGATGTTCTTTCCCATAACCCGCCAAACGTTTGGGTGTACGGTCAAAGGGTGTGATAGGGTTAAGTTCTTCAGACATGTCGGATATGTTTTTCACAGATCTTGCTGAACACTACTTTGGGTCTTCTATTTACTATTGATTCTTCTCACTTTTCACCGTTGTATTGGAGAAAAGAGCAAGATGTCAAGTGAATCGTTCGCAGTGCACGAAGATTAGTGGAAAGTGGAGGAGATAGGTCATTCCGAATATCTCAACATGCCTTTCTTTCACCAATGACGGAATCACGGAAGTCGGCGCCGAAGTGGAATATCATTTTAGAGGGCCCCCCATAGCTTTAAGGACTCCGAGAACCCTAAGTGTGTTGTGGAGAGCGATTTCTGTCAGAGGGGTGAAGAGAGGAAATCGTTATCGATTGGCTGATTAATCAAGGCACCAATCCGGAATTCAACTTCCGTTCTTATCAAATTCAACCTCCACCTCCTCCGGTCCTCAATCTCCGGTTCATCCTTCTCATACTTACAATGTCCCAAACCCGGCGTGAGGGTTCTTTCACTTTGCAACATCTTCACTCTCTTAATATCATTTCGTTGAAAACTGGAAAGTGACAAAGACGAAATGCCTTTCATTTACGAGAAACAAGACGCTTCGAAACTGCTCCCTCAGGATTGGGCGGGGTATGAAGGAGAATGGCCTGATCCTAAATGGCCTGGTGGGGCAAAGATCGCGGTGACTTTTATGATTCACGCTGAAGCTGGTGCTGAAAGGCATCAAGTGGTGAGTTCATCTCGTTGCTCCCCTCGTCGACCAATACACTTTTGAAGGGCAAGAGTTTGCGTAGCGTCTCAAGTCTTTCGCACATTTTTGACTTGAGAGCTAAATCGTTATCTGGTCATTTTCGAGGTCTCTCACTAACAAGTCTAACGGTTGGCCCATGGCCCAATTCCTTTTGGGTAAATGAAGTGTGAGAGAAAAAAAGTTCTACAGTGCTAACGATAAGAACGGTGATCCTTATCCCGAAGCATGGCTGACCGAGAACAATTTCTCAGGTTACGGAAGTCTTCCTCATCGTGGTGGTGTATCTGCTTCCACGGTATACGAGGTGAGTGGGGTTATCAAACCCCCCCTCCCCACACCCCCTTAATCGCTTCTCTTTTCCAACTCGGATATCCGGCTCTCTGTCGAGTTCCATCCCCAGGCATCATCTCACCCTATCCCCTCCAACCCAATCGTTGACACTTTCTTCCCGTGTATTTTATCCCACTTCCCCCTCTTACCCTTCTCCTCCACCTCTCTCTCTTACCTTCTTCCACACTTCTTACCTCCCGCCTATATCGCAACCCAAATTGCATGTTCATACTCACCGACGGAAATCTAACAACCAGTACGAAACCTGTCGTGCATTTTGGAACCTCTTAGACGTTTTCGATCGTTATTCTCTCCCCGCAACCGTATCAATCTGCGGTCGAGCAGCAGAAGTTTTCAAACCTTTCGTGACAGAATCAGAATCACGTCATTACGAAATCATCACAGAAGGTTATCGTTTCATTGATTATTTCGGTGAAGATCCAAAAACCGAAGATGAACATATTCGTAAATCCATCACTGCTATCAAAGAAGCTGGGAAAGGAACGATTGTTAAAAGTTATTATATGGCAAGACCTACACATTTAACAGAAGATATAGTTAGGAAAGCTTTTAAAGAGGAAACTGGAGAAGAATTAAGTTATAGTAATTGTTTTTATGGTGATGATTTACCTTATTGGGGTCCTAGTGGACTTTTGTACGTTCCAATGAGTTTGGATTGTAATGATCAGAGTGGGTTCATTCTCATTTCTTTCCCCCTTATCCTTCAGCGTATGGATATCTTCTTTTGTTCCTCCATTTCTTCATATAATTCCACCTCCACCTTAGGCCTATCAATCAGTATCTTTATCTTTCATCATTTAAGACGATGTGTTGTAGAGGATGATAAAATTTACTTGAATTGTTGATTCCATCTTGAGGGGTCAAATTTCATCGGGTGGGTTGATCAAGTGGTGAGAATAAATGATGGCAAGAAGGAAAGAAAGTGTGGGGTGAATCAATCAACTGACTGACGATTAGAATTCGTATCATCTCCCGGTTTCTCATCCGGTGTAGATTTCTACGACCATGTAGTAGGCGCTTTTGACGCTCTTTACTCTGAAGGTATCGAAGGTTCTCCAAAAATGATGACCGTGAGATTCCCCCTTCTCTTTTCGAATCATGAACTGATGACATTTCTCACAGATCGCACTTCATCCAAGACTCATCGCTCGTCCTGGTCGTCTAGCTTATCTCATCAAAGTCATTGAACATATTCAAAAACATGATGGCGTATGGTTTGCTAAGCGTCAAGAAGTTGCGGATCATTGGAAAAAGGTGCATCCCAAGAAGTAGATTCTCTCCGCTTTCAACAGGCGATTAAGATGAACTTGGCAGGTCGGGGAATATACTGTTTTGGGATGTCTAGATGCATCATGTGAAATTGTGCCCGTCTGCCATTGTCTGACAAAACGAGTACTCGTACCGTCCATGAAGTCCTCAATAAGGGACAAAGGGATTTTACCGAATCAGAACAGAAAACAATAGTTCGACGATCTCGCATAGCCGAGAGGTAGTACAAATATTTACACGAACGAAGATTCCATCCCTATCCCTCCTCCTGTACTAATCTCTCGCTCGAAGTATGTCTCTGACACGAACCGCCATCTCAACTAGCACACACTCAAGTGTCCACAATCAGACTTGCTCAAATTGACCAAACGTATTCTCCGAAGCGTACAGGACGTAGAGGAAGCCTGGGGGTTAGCAAAGGGGCGCACACAGCAGAGAAGATTCCTGACCATCTTCATCCCTGAATGTCAGCTATTTTCTTTTATCTCACGTTTTCTTCAATGCAGATATAGATAGAGGCACGAAACATAGAGACTGAGGACATATGAGAACATGAAATTCTCGTCATCTCAGCATAGAGGATTAATCAGAGGAAGAATCGTATGTATTTGCTGGAAAGAACGAAACTGGGTAAGAGGACATGATAAACAAAACGGCAACCCACTTGTGCTCGTCATAGATCGCACTCATCAACGCCGCAGTTGGCGGCAAGATATCGTCCACAAAGATGAAGATGGCCTTTTCAGGCGCGAGCTTGATTCGTTTCCGGATGACGTAGACGAACTGGCCGACGGTGAGATCCTGTACATGAGTCATCTTCGTGACGGACAGTTCTGACCCATTCGAAGCCTTGGGTGAAAATGCTCGGCTGAGTGTATACCGTATGACAGACCAAGGAGGTATAAAGATAATCGGCGCAATCGGATTTGATTATCGATGTCATGAGGAGGACACGTGATCAGGACAAATGTCGATCATTGCCGCAGAGCACATGTATGGATTGCCAGGAGTACAAAGTTTATGTCGAAAAGAGAATTATAGACGGGAAGAGGGGAATAACCCACAGCAGGTACCAAATACTTCTTCTTGTCAATAGTGGGAATATCGCTCTTCTCCGCCTTTTCGCAGATTACCTATTGCGTCAGCATCTATTCTCTCTCTTTATACCCTCGTGACTCATTCCATCAAGAATGTTCAATCCCACACATTCCATGACTGGATAGAAAAATTAAGCGTCAGACAATTTCATCGACACTGATCCCACTTTTGTATCAAAGGTTGATAAGGGAAATGGGAGAACGCTAAAGACGACTTACGGGAATACGATCTGGATATTTCTGACGAATACGTTCTGCCTCGGCTTTGCGTTTGTCTGTTTCCCATCATTCATTCACAGCGCAACAGGGGGGGACACAAGGATTGCAGTGTATAATCAAACGGAAGAAGGCGAGAGGTGATGTAAGGTCGATTATGAGACGAATGGATAATGTCAAAGTGAATGAAGAAAGTATGGTATCAGCTCAGGTCCATGAATGGGTGAGTATCAGAATAGAGAGGCAAGACTCACCATAAGGATGTTCATCCTTGAACTTGGAACGAACCATGTTGGACGACAGTTGTTGAGTGGAGAGTCAGCTGCGCGTCAGTGGAAGTTTATAACATTCCAAGTCCCAAAGGCAGTCATATATATTCTCATCTCCCCCATCTTCTTCTGTCCAGTACAAATGAGTGAGAAGAGAGATAACTTACATATGTGGCAGACTGAGGGGAAGAGGGAGAAAGAGATGGAAAGAGAGAGAAAGAGATGGATGATAGAAGAGAGTTGAGGGGGTGGCAACTTGTAAACGCGTTGGTGAAGGGGGAATTACCCGATCGGGAGATTTGTGGCACTTTCACCCTTCCTTCTAAGATTCAAGCAATTTTGGTCATGTTCTAACTTTCTTCAATTTCGACTAAGGATCGTCAAACATCTCACAGTCGACTGATAGACGACGTTATGGGAGTTAACAAAGACAAGAGCAAGAAGACTGCTGTCTCCGGTCCGGTGCGATTACAAGAGCGCCGAAAATCCTCGGGGCAAAGCGAAGGGGTGAAGTCTAGGGAAGAAATGTTGGCAGCTTTAGAAGCTCATAGTCGGATGATGTTAGGTTTTGATAATGGGGCAAGTGGTTCCTCTACGCAAATACAAAATAACCCTTCGAACGTATCAAGTACCTCTGAGGACGAGGATGGGGAAGATGAGGAAGATGACGACGTTGGTGATGAGAACGATGAATTTGATGATGGTTGGACACCACAACATGAGGAGCATTCCGAGAGTAAGCTTTGACAATTGGTATGACATGACATGTTGATCAACTAATTGATAGATAAAGTCCCAGAAGTAATCTTCGTACCTCCTACATCTAAATCTTCGAATAATTTGGGGTTGTCAAGTACCGAACGACGTGCTTTTCTTGTGAGTCAAGATGTTTGTCATACGCTTCACCTCCCTGTGCATTCTTCCACCTTCAAATCGTCGACTATCAGATTCTAGTCCGAGTTATCTCTCGGATACTCTCAATGAGTTGCGACGTAAGAGGGGTCTGGATGAATGTGTCTGTCGATTTGAATGAGACTCGCAGTACAAATGCTCACTGCAGAAATCTTCATCTGCCAAAATGATGGGTCTCCAATCTTCTTCTCTCCCTCAACGTAAACGTCGTCAAGCCTCTTCCGAAGAAGATTTAACAAATCAATCATTAGACAAAACACTTCACTCTATGCTTCTCACTACTCTTTTACCCGAATCTACACAACCTTCTCGACCAGTCGAAAAACGTACAGCCATAGCCTCTCGTTTAGCTCAATTGGCATCTTTCGATATTGGACAAGACCCAAGGTCCGGGGAATTATCAAGACATCCAGCTAAGATCCGTACTGGTATTTTACATGCTAGACAAAAACGGGAAGCTGTGCAAAAAGAGGCTGAACGAGCGGCTGGACATGTGAGAGGGTTGAAGAAGGGTAATAAGGTTAATAATGGGAGTAAGAGACTTGGATTAGGAGAAGAAGTTAAGAAGAAAGGTATGGAGAGTAAGAAGGAAGGAAGGGTTAGAGGATTGGGTGGAGGAATGGGGAGGTTCGAGAATGGGATGTTGAAGTTGAGTCAAATGGATATAGCCAAAGGTAAAGGATATGGGAACTCTCATTCGGGAAAGAGAAGACGAAAATGATCAACAATCATTCATGAGACAATGTCAAACAGGGAGAAAATATGCAATGTCATGGATTATACGTGATTGGTCATATGGGCATCTGAGCGTTCAAAATATTTATCAATTCCATGGCTATCCGTTTACCTTCCTAAATTATCAGCCAATATCATACGAGAGAGAAGGACACGTACAAGTAATAAAGGTCGTATTCTATCTAAATCAAGACCGGTCGTGCCTTCTGTACGCATACCACATAATTTGCCAGAACGTCTGAAGTATAGTAACAGACGATCTGGACATGCGGCTTCTTCTTGAGGAGTAGCATCGAGGAAGAGTCCTTGAGAGTTTGGAATCTGATCATGAGCTCTCGTTCCTATGGCTTACGTTGCATAGCGGCGCTGAAATACACAATCTCGTCCATTCAAATCTCACGGGTAATGATCATGTTTCGCATCTCTAATCCGTACGATTCAAGTCGACGATATCCTCAAGAGTCCTCTCCACTACCCCGGTGTCCCGAGAACAGGGTTTTTGGGTAAAAGTTTGTGAAGAGTTCAGAGGGAGGTACAGAAAGGCGCATGAGAAACGACCTACCAGATTTAAAACAACCAACACCGGTAAATCTTCTCTACCTTCCAGAAAAATCTCCCCTCCTGCTAAATCCCACTCTTCCCCTCCCCGTCCCACAGCCCTACTCTTGCCTTTCCCTCCCCTCCCCGCTCTCACGGCAGCTTTGATACCGGATAAATCCTTTTCCACCTCCGCTCCAACATCGCCTTCTACGCCTTCCCAACCTATCCTCTTGGTGATTGGTATTCGTAGATCGCAGAACGCAGCTCGGGCGGCTGAAATGAGTGCGGTGGGGATGCATGCTGAGGATGAAGAGAGGAGGGTGAGATGAAGGTAGGGTATGAAGTATCTATCTATGAGCTCTTCCTTTCTTTTTCATGCTTCCTCGATACTTCCCTACAAGTGATCATACCAGATATGTCTCCAAGGTATCTTAAACTGCAATCGACATATGCGATGCCACAACCGCAATTGATACATTAAGGAGGGGGTTGATATAGGGGATGAATTAAGTGCAAGTGGACTCACTTGGTAGGTGGTAATATAGGTAAAGCTTTCACACTCGGCATAAAATGATCCGATATCAAAGCAGCATACGAATTAGCCAGCCTACTCAGATCTGAAGTCCCAAGATTAGGATAAGCTTGTGGTGTTCTTCTCTTTTCAGCTATTTTTCAATGAAGGAGGAGATGACTCACACATCCACTTCTACCCTCCCTCTCCATGCATCTTTCTTACTTTCCAGAGGGATATCCTCCACTTCTAACCTTATACCAGCTAAGACCTCTGTGGAGCCAATACATACTCTGGCAGAACCGGAAGCTTGGGGGGCCTCACCATAAGAGATTTGAATTGGGAGGGGAGAGAGGAGTTGTCGACCGTCAGACCGTGTGGGATGTGTAGGGTGAGAAAGACCTGTAAGGATGAAAGAACGTTCTGCGGCTGATATGGGAGCTATGGGAAGAGACATTCTGACCTGGGCTTGTTCGTTCTAGTACTGGATCTTGCTCTTGGATCATAGAGTATATATAGATCGTTCACACTCAGTCTGACGTCTTCGAACTTTTCGATGCCCGAGTGAATTTTGATAGCCGTGGGAAAGTTGAGTCACCCTATAAGACGCGTCTTTTCCCATCGTCTGGCAACTTTAGCTTCAGACAATATGCCCCCCAAAAGAACAGCTGCTGGTTCGTCGACACAAGCTACTCAGAAACGTAGGAAAGAATCCACTTCTTCCGAATCTGAAGGAGATGCGGCGCCTAGTACCAGTACTCAGACCGGAAAGTCCGGTACTTCCTCAAATGTTAGTGACACCCCCATATCACCTCACTAGAGTAATGGTTATATGGTGAACAACAACAGTCGTTTCGCTTATTCTCAGACATTGAAAATTGCAGCTGCTAAGTTGGTACGGATGGCGTTGTTTGCAGAGTATCGGACTCTTCCTTTGCGTCGCGAGCAGACGGCGAGGAGCGGTGAGCTTTTCGTTGTCATTTCCATTCCATCCACCTATACTCCCACGATCCTCTATTTCCTCATTTTGTGGATCTACCGGGGTAAGAAGTGTGGGGAAAGGTCCGAGTGGGGGGTGGAGAGGGGATGCGACTGCAGAGTAGACTGATGATAAGTTATACCGTCCGATGTCAGAGCCTTTCCAGCCGTCCTCGACCGGGCGCAAATCATTCTCCGTACGAAATTCGGTATGGAGCTAGTCGAACTTCGGTCTCGACACAAAGGCAATATGTTCGTCAGTGGGGATACTCAATCTCTTCAAACCCAAACCCAAACTCAGATCGCGAAAAAGAAAGGCAGACCTTCTCTGGCGGCGATACAGGAAGAGTCGGAAGATGAAGGGGAGGGAGAGCAACCTCAGACCCAAGCGGCTACCCAGGCGAAAAAGACGAGTAAGTCATCGTTGTCTTCCATGCTCTCATCACAATGTCTCTCATGACTGTGATTGAGTTGAATAGCATGTCGGACAGATGCGAAGGCTGGCGAGATGCATGGAAAGAACGAGTGGTGGATGGTTGAAGTCCGGGTTGGATGTTCTGGCAGTATGGGAAACTGATGAGATAGCGACTGGAACCAAAACATATGTTCTTCGATCTGTCCTTCCAGCAGAACTATTGGCACATATGTCAATCCCTGATCCTCTGCCATTGAGAGATGACGACGAGAGAGTAGAGAATGAAAAACCGGATAGTGGTGCGTTACTGAGATGGGAAAAGGCGGCAGGGACAGTGAGTGCCCATCCGGCGTTGTTAGGAGTGAGAACCGTGGTTTTGTGTTTGGTTCTGTGCTTGGGAAGGGTGGTAGGGGATGGTGAGTGATAGCATCTATATCAATCTCATGCGCCAAACCAAAACTGTCAAATTCATTTGGACTCCGTGTGCTTCCACAACTGCTGTTGTGTCTATTTCCCGTTACCTCGAGTCCTGGAACGTCCGAGCCGAGACACATTCGCCTGTCAATGGCATAGGAATTCATCGATTTTTCACACCACCCCGATGCCCACATTGTGTCACTATGATCTCGCAAACGAAGTAGGTACAAGTGTAAAGGTAAAGTCGGTCTAGGTGGTAGGAGTAAGAAAAGACGAATGGTTCGGTGCTGATCATCAAGACCACCTTCATGCCCTTCTTCGTAGACTGAACCTCCAACGAGACACACTCTTACCCTTTACTTCGCCCGATTCCAAAGAATCTTATCTCACTCTGGACAAATATCTCGATCTACTCTCTAAACAGAATTACCTCGAGAAGATCAAGTTGCCATCAACCGGTGGACCCTCTGAACAGACTTATGAATGGAGATGGGGTTCTAGAGAATCGGAGTTTTCAGAAAAAGACGCAGCGAAGTTCATTGCGGATATGTGAGTATCATCATTTTTCTCCTCTCACCCTCATCTGAACCCCACCTCCCCTGTCCCGCTTCCTCCGTCACACACTCTGTTCTCCATCATCCTTTTCCCTCAATTTTCATCGTCATCATCTCTCTCTTGAGTATTAATGTGCTCAATAGACCTGAAGCGATCGACTACGTTAAGAAGTCAAAGAAAGTAACAGAATCTGACCCCCAGTCTGATAGATGAGAACCAAGATGACGATGATGAACCAAGACGTACGAGAAACGCCACTCGAGGTGAGGAGAGACCAAGTGTCGTTGATCAAAGAAAACGTCTTCGGACGGATATCGAACGTTCTGCTGGTGGACCTTTGATGGGGGATGATTGGTAGTGATCTAAGAGAATTATGTTATGCAACAACTGGGAACTGTGAGCTTGTCGTTGCAAAACCAATGCATGTCAGTACCACACACAACTAAAGTCTTCAAGTTGACTTTGGCTCGACCCTAATTTTTATCGACAACACCAGACTATGAAGCTTTGTCGGTTTCATACTGTTCTCTATGTATTGTAGCTGAAGATGATCTTACTCCCTCACTCGTTACAGAGTCCAAAGTGTGCAGGGGACGTAAGAACCAAGACTACATATTCATATTGACAGTACTCGTATTCACAACAATATATATATTAAATATCTCCATCACTTTTCTTTTCATCTCAATCAAATGGTGTAACAAAAGGATTCCCTCTTTCTTCCCTTACCCCTTCTCGTTCTTTATCAGCTTGACGTCTTTGTAAACCAGCAAAAACAGCTGCTAATGCCGCAGTACCAGTTTGTACCCTACTAGCATTTTCGACAGTAGGTTCTGAAAACCAACTTTTATCACTCGAAGTTGGTGATACCACAGTCTCCCTTGACCTTACCCTTTCTCTCTCTCTTTCCTTTTCTCCTACTTTTCCGAGATATACATTCTTTCCATCTTGTGGATATCGATGTTCTTGATTTTGAGGTAAGTTAGAAGAATGAGAATGAGAAGAATGATCTTCTTCCCAACTTCTATATAATTCTTCTTCAGCTTCCCAATCTAATTCAGGTGAATCAAGTTGATCTATTGAATCATGTTTCCCTTCAAAACCTTTACTCCCTTTACTCCCACCGTCTATCCTGTCGAACGTTCTGGGTTGGTCGTATCTGGATTGAGAATGTTGAGTAATGGAAAAATTTGGAACATCTTTTTCTGGTAATGGTGGTAAATCGTATGCACCAGGTATTATCGTACGTGGTATTGACATACCTTCGTATAAAGTTGGAGCTCTTGACATTGGTCGAGGATATACTGATTTTGATTTTGTATTCTGTTGTTGTTGTTGTTGGAGAGATTGAGGATTTGATGAAATGAATGGATTTGAAAGATTTGGTCGAGCATCTAAAGGATATCTAGAATCGGAATGATTACCAGAAGAAGTTTCCGATTCTATCTTTCTTATTGATATAGGATCAATCATACTCCATCTACCATATTCTTCATCTGCAAATGGACCTTCTCCTTCTCCTACTCCTTCTTCTCCATTTCCTTGATAATCATGATGCTCTCGAGGAGTTACAGGATTAATACCGAATGATCTCTCAGTTCTTTGACTAACATTACGATCCAAAGCTGCTCCATGTTTCATACCCCTTGTTGGAAACATACTTTTAGCAGTTTCTACAGCTCGATAAAATTTGTTTACCCAAAATGGTGGAGGTGATTCCAAATCATCTTGTCTCATCATATTACTTGTTTGAATAGGGTTTGATGATGAATTATATATTTCACTACTACCATGTTGTAAACGTATTTTATCATCGTTAAACTCTCTAGGTATATTTGAAGAATTACGCCATCCTGTCATTTTGAGAAAAGCTTGACCAGGAGCAGCTAAAGAAGTTATAGAGCCAAATGTCGTTTTACGTCCTTGTGCAGGTCTTCTAGATCCAGATGGATCAATCTCCATGATTTGAGGTATAGGTGGTGTATTTCCTCTAAATATCTTATCTTCGTTATATTGTTCAGCTATTGGATTACCTCCCGTCCAACGCCATTGACTTTTGTTCACTTCCGAAGTCTGTTCTTTTCCTCTCCAAGAAGCATAACGATCTTGTAATCCAGAATGCCACAAAACGACAAAGAGACCGATTAGGAATAGAGCGACATAAACCCCCAATAGGATGGCGTAGAAATTACGTTCGACTCGTAAGGCTGATTCGAAGTGATCGATGAGACTGCCGACAGCTCCGGTATTGGAAGAATTCGATGAACTAGGAGAAGAGGATCCCACTGCGGCGGAGGTGATAGGAGAGACCAGTTCGTTCATGCTGCTGTTGGAAACCATCAGGACGTTGGTGGGAAGGGTCGGGAGGACCACTTGAGCATGTTGAGAAACCCAGGTAAGACCTTGTTCGAGGTTAGTGATTTTAGATCCTAGAATACAATAGACGAAGGTGTTGATGGGGTTGTATAAGATTGTGCCTCCAAAAGTGGAGTTGAGAACTGGAAGGTCAGCAAGCGATCTCCTGGTCACTTTTTCGAAGATGAGTTCAGAGCTATGGCCAGCAGGACGATTTGTAGAGGAGGGAGGTGAGAATGGGTGCAAAACTCACTCGACTCGATCTCATTGTAAAACTCCACCAAGGTGCTGTTTAAAGTCACAGCAGTCGTATTGATCCAGCTGCCGAATAACTCTTCATTGATCCGAGCCTCATACACATTAACAGCGGTGTTGAATTGATTGGCGTAGCCCAAACTCGAGTTCTGTGCGGCTGCGTTGAGCTTCGTGATCAGAGCATTTGTGGAAGCTGTGACGGTCGCGTTGGCATTTTCCTGAGCGTGGGTCTTGATTGCGTCCAAGGCTAGCAGCTGGAAAGACAATGCGATGAGTCCAAGAAGAGAGATGAACAAGAGAGTTAAATTCGTCGGATGGGCGAGGTAAGATGCTACGAAATTAGCGGCACATCTCATGACGACTAGCAGAACTCACCGAACCACCTGAGATTATTCTTCGTTCGCTCCGTATGGAAGAATCTGTCCAATACTCTAGACGAATATTTATCCAAAACAGGATGCTCAACAACAGCCACCATCCTCCAAGCATTCCTTTGACCTCTGTCCCACTGCTGCTGAACAGCGTCCACTGTGTCCTTCATCACTTTCCACCTGTGCCATTCCCACACGCATAGAGCCGCCCAGGCCAGGAAAAGCAGAAGGAACATGAGTCCTATAGCTACACTACTGAGCTTATGCAACGCATTGGCGGTATCGTCAATAAGGCTCGTGTCCAGTCCATTGCATAACGAGTCGCTGAGACTTTTGGAGTCTTGTGCTGACAAAGATTGTAATGAGGGAACGGGAAGGATGGAAGAGTTGAACGATGCAGCCATCTCGATCCGTGATGCGTTGATAGATGTCTTTAAAGCTTCGAAAGGTGTGTCGAGCAAAGCGGTCATTTTGTCCCGGAGTGTATCGAGAGAGGGGATGGAGGAGTTGAGTTTGATCAATGAATCTTCGAAAGATGTAGGGATGGTCACATTTTCCAGAGCAGATAAGGAGGGTATGGAGAATTCGGGAACGGAAATGGTGACACCGAGATACGAGGAGACAGACTGCGAGTTAGCAGTCATGGTCATATCACGATAGCTGATCTGTGCATTGGATACGGGGGATAGCTGAGGCCACACAAAGATGTGACAGAGTGGGTAGAGGGACTCACGTTCAGTTTGGTGACGGCTGTTTGTATGGCAGAGTTTGCTGAGGCTATATCATTCTGGATGCCTGTTCGGACGCTGTTCATCGTTGAAGTGATATTATCAGATATCTGCGGTCAGCGTGATTCTCTGTCTCTCGGCTGTCCGTATATAGTCTCTCGAACCACCTTTCGATATAAGGGTGTTGGGAATCGAGAGGTGTGTGTGTGACTTACCACTTGTACCGCGCCGATGACCACCTCCAATGTCCCCTGTATGGCAAGCTGAATGGTACAGAGCAACATGCTTCTGTACGTATCCACGATGAAGCCCACCACAGTCTCGATGATAGTCACACAGTCAATCAGCCCTGCACCTATCGCTAGGATGCTCGCCTGGGTAGCTCGAACCACCTCATCATTCGTCTGCATCGCGAGATATCGAGGTAACATCTGGATACTTGCTGCCCCTTGTGCCAATCCATCGCAAGCGGAGAGTATCGACGATTTCAATGAAGCTGCAAGGGATGCCGTCGAAGAGCGAGTCTGGATCAGGTGGGCGATGGTGAGGATGAGAGGGAGCAAAGCAGGTGATAGTGTGGCAAGGATTAGACGAGGCGAGAGACCGAGAAAAGGAGTAAGACCTGTCGACTCGGACGGCGGAGGCGGAGGGGGTGTCTTTTCTGATGGAGGGAATGGTGTATGTGGAGTAGACGGAAGTGTTGAAGCTGTGTGGTAGCGAGCGAAGGGAGGACGAGGAGGAGGTGAGAGTGGTATGACATGATCTGGATTGACAAAGTTTGGTCGTGGCGGTCGCAGATAAGTATCGTCGGACATCTTGTCGAATGGTGGGGGAAGGGTGTAGATCTAGGCTCAGCCAGTGAGTGAATGAGGATGATAGAGTAACAGGAAGGGAGATGGTGGCGACGAGTAATAGATATTCATCGCTATCATCGGGTCAGTACAAAATTGTGAGCACACCGACCAGAGTCGCTCATTGTCATCCACAGGCGTGTCGCCAGCTAAAGTGAGAAGAAAGAGCCATATGGCTCGTAATCCCCTTGACCCCTTGTGATGGGACAGTTTCGACTGTGAACAGCTTCATTGTTCCTGTGGTGTCAGATGTGCGGCCAGTCAGTGAAGGAGTAGAGATCAATAGGTCAATGTTGGATGTAAGGGCGACAATAAGGTCGTTGGGTGAAACTGAAAGGAGGGGGTACAACGGCCACGTGGGGCTAGCGGCGGTCGCCGCTTCAAGGAGCGGGATCAAAAATGCCACTGACTTGCTTCTAGGCCGCGCGTTCATTCAGCGCTCACAGCTGTCTATCCATTCCACCTTCGTTCATTTCCTACTTTGCACTCTACGGTCCGTCCATCTACAGAGCGTAATGACTCTCCTCGCTCAATCTCCCATGTCCCTGCATGACACCTATGCCGCTCCCGTAGAACAGTGAGTCAGCTAACTGTCCAAAAGCAGATGACTGAGCTGACGGCTCAGCCGATTCAACCCTTACTCCGAGAACGGGGGTACCATCCTCGCCATTGCCGGCGCGGACTTTTCAGTCATTGCTGGTGATACTCGACAATCTGAGGGATATAGCATTCAAACCAGATATGCTCGTAAAGTATTTCAACTGTGAGCTCCCTCGAAATCTATGTCAACCAGCTGATGTGAAGGACTGATAATGCCGTTTTGGCAACGAATGGCTTTGCAGCCGACGGAAAGAACTTTGTGCGTCGACTCAAGCAGAGTTTAGAGGTGAGTGATCTCTCGCGTCCATTCTACACTCTCTCAGCGTCTTTGCTGGTCTGCGCGATGGTGAAGTATTCCGTAGCTGACCGCCTCAGTGGTATCAACACAACCATCACAAACAAATGGGGCTTAAAGCCATTGCTCGCCTTATACAGACCATGTTGTATGGCAGACGATTCTTCCCATACTACGTGTACAACATTCTAGGCGGGATTGAGGAAGATGGTCAGTCTGTCATTTGCTTCTCGTGTGCCAAGCTGACTTGTAGGCTCAGGTGCTGTGTACTCCTTCGACCCGGTAGGAAGTTATGAAAGAGAGGCTTGTCGTGCAGCTGGTGCGGCTCAGGCTTTGGTGCAGCCATTCTTGGACAATCAAGTGAGTTTGAATCCTGACTCCTCGGTTCTATCCTGTCAACTCTTGCTCGACTCAATCGTCCCTGGTAACCTTTCGCCGAATTCTTCTTCACCTCTCACTAATATCCAAACTCGCTCTGTTTCATGTGACATATCCCAGCTATGTAGCAATTGAATCGCTATGCTGACCTTCAGATCTATTTCAAGAATCAACAACCTGAACCCGGTGCCGAACCTTTCGTCCCTGGTCGTCTCCCCCTCTCCACTGTCCTCGGTCTCGTAGTGGACTCATTCACCTCGGCGACTGAACGACACATAGAAGTCGGTGATGGTATCGAGATCTTCATCGTCATGGCCAAAGGTCGGAGCCCGGAGAGCTTACTCGATGAAAAGCTTGGGGAAGGGATGACTATCGAAGAAGTTCCTCCGGTGGGTGAAGGTGGTGAGGAGAGGACGTTCTTGCTCAGTGGGCCCCTCAAGAGGGACTAGAAGTTCACCGTATGTACTCCACGATTTTGACTGATGCATGTAGATACTCAATTCTTCTCAGTCCCACCACGACTAGCCAATCACACTTGCATAAGACGGCATGCGCATTAACGCGCGAGGACGACGTGATTATAAGCAAAAAGCTGCTGTTCAGTGCTGAAGATTATAGGGAATCGTCACTCACAATAATCTGACGGTAAGCTTTATGGCGCCTGATGTACTGACTGCGTGGTCGACTCACCTTGTGATTGACGGGCCCAGACAGACCAGAAACGACGACATATCCACTGGACTCGGTTGCGCCCTACGACATCAGGATAGTCTCCTCAGCCCTAGAACTCACCTTTAACCAAATTGGAATGGCTGACTGTCAGCTTACCTCCCTGCTTTAGATGATCGATCGAATTCACCGCCGCCGCTGTTGGCGTATTTAGGGAAAGCTGTTGTATCGTGTCCGTTGCTGATTGCGTGGGTAATGATACCGAGCGAGTATACCCGCCAGCTGACCTCGTTGCACCCAATGATGGTTTGCCGGTGAGTTTAAGTGTGTTCAAATTGGCCTGAGCCCATTGCCTACGTGCCGTCAGCCACGTATGATACCCTTGGTGGTGTTAATGGGTCATCAGACTAGATGCTACTGATGAACGTACCAATCTCCTTCAGTAGCAGCACCGACCGCACAGCTGAACATGGGCTCCTGATCCCACATACCAATCTTGACCACTAAGCCTCGGTGATCCCATGGACGAGCATACCAATTAGGAAACTCCTCAGAATGATCGTTGAAAAAACTCCTGATCATCCTACCCATCTCCAAAGCCCACTCAGTGCTTAGGTGCGAGAGAACGATTGGTTTCTCTTCGTTTTCGCTCATTTTCGAAACGTCGGTTAGGTTGCGAGATGGACGGATGGTCCAAAGTAGAAGGTAAGTACAGTAAGAATTTGTGGAGGCAAGTCGATCCCGACGTCTGAGTGCAGTCATAACTCTGTCAGTTCTGAAACGCCAGTGAATCCGTCATCAACCCCTGATTCCTGATTCCTGATTCTTGAGTCGGGCGTGAGTCATCAGTCCTGAGCTAATTCTACACGGCTTGAACACATGTACAGAAAAGGAAGGTTGCATGGGCGAAAAGGATGAACTACAATACGGGGGATGAAAAACCCTGGAAGGCAATTGACGACCGACCAGGTAAAAACCCTACCGCCTACCTACTTATCTACTCGCGGTGGGGTATCCGCGCTATCTACAGGGGTAATGAGGGAGGGGTACATGATTGGGG
Source organism: Tremella mesenterica DSM 1558 (assembly GCF_000271645.1). Classification (NCBI taxonomy): domain Eukaryota; kingdom Fungi; phylum Basidiomycota; class Tremellomycetes; order Tremellales; family Tremellaceae; genus Tremella; species Tremella mesenterica. The sequence continues at coordinate 215,181 of NW_006711243.1, read as the reverse complement.
ATTAGATCTTGGGGTTGGAGTCCGAAGCCCTCCTATCTTGAGTTCTAGGAATTTGAATATCCACGGGTACGACCTTAGTGGGTGACTTGTCTCCATCCAGGTTTGTGTAGGTTCTGATGGTCAGGACAGTGAAACCGATTTAAGTCTCCATGGAAAGGATGTCATAAGGGTATCATGTGGATTAGGTCGAGGATGTGTGAGACAGCTAGTGGGAATGTGGGCGGATGGATCACGAGGGATGAAAATTATCGAACAGGGTTTAAGAGCGTATATGGTGAGACAGGATAGGGACAGAGTTGATGGATGAATTCCGATTCTAAATGGAGGTGTCACGGATGGGGCGTGATCGGGGACTGATGTCTTTGATGCTGAACGACAGCCGGAGTAAGATGATGAAAGTGAGAGAGGATCGAAAACCAGAATGAGGGAAGAAATGGAGGAACGACTCACTAATCCATTTTCAAAGAAGGCCACGGTGTCCATGTGGAAGGGTCCAAGTGAGAACAAGATTCTTCCTTGATTGTGAAAGACTCGCCAGTCAAAGAGTGTCATTCTTCCTGGAGGGATCCGAAGAGATGATGACAGGGTGGTCACCCTACCCCTGACATCACCACCACCTCCCCACAGGTCTCGATTGGTTGTTTCTTCCTTTTATCGGAAGCTTGGCACATTAGTGAGGGATGTCATAAAACTCTTGGGGACGAAGACTATCGCCAAACGGGAATGGATAGGAGATGGAAGTGTGGATATGAGAGTAAACATGGATTAGGATATTGGAGGAATAATTTGACATCGACGAACAACCCAGGACTGGAACGTGATGATGGAGGTAGGGGAAGATATCGACCGGCGGGATGTGAGGGATCACAGACATGATGAATACTAGACGTGTGGGTTGAGTACACGAGAGTCATAGTAAACGGGTGAGAAGGAAGTGGAAAGAAGAGTTGGGATTGCTCACCATCACCGGCCCTCTTGGCCACTTTCCCCAAACTGAATCTGGTCGTTGAGCAGTATCCAAGCAACTCCTAATCACTTGTCGACGATCCGTTCCCCTGAGGATCCAGAGTGACAGGAGAATTTGGAAGGTTAACAATTGGAGATCCTCAAATTGGCCTCATTGAATTGCGATATGCAGCATGTGTGACGGTCTCGGCGGATCAAAAACCTAGTCTGTTTCGGGCCCGTAGGAGGTACTTCAGACATCATCGGTTTTCAGCTCCATTGGAAGCTGCCCTTGCATCTCTACAGGAAAGGGGCCGCCGAGACCTTGTCAGTAAAAAAAACACCTTTGGATGACAGGAGGATTGAAGTCCGATATCGAGATTGTCCCCGGGAATACGAACATTGTTATGGGGGAGAGGGAACGGGGACAAACTCTCAACTACGGGAAGAATAAGGTAAGGGGTTATAATGGAGGGGAAAGGAAGACTCACAATTTGATACTGCTTCTCACTGGCAGGTTTCTATTTCTTGAGGGCCCTATATGTTGATGGATCTATGTGGGGTGTATCGGATTCGACTCGATGGCGTTCGTGAATTGACAGGTAAGTTGAAGAGTTAAGTCAAGAGTCTGATATGAAAAGTCAAGTCAAGTCGATGGAATGAAAGTGCCGTTCGTACCGGTATATATGTCTTTCATGAGGTTCAAAGAGTCAACGGAGAACAATGAAGAAGTGAGGAGAAGAAGTCAAGCGAGAGAAGTTACCCCGCCTCGTTTTCCGATTGACGGAACCCCAAGATGACTAGATTATCTTCGGCGGAACTTGTACACGTCGGGCTAGGGTCAATCATGGCGCACGGTTCTTATTCTTCCGCTTTCCCCGGAGTCGTACTTTCTTCAACACGTACAGTATGTATGTATGTATGTTCATTGGGGGAAAGGGAAAAAACGAGGGGTGGTGAAGTCGTCGAAGTATGTATCATCCACTACACACACACACATCCGTGTCTTCATATACTGTATCAGTCGATGAGAAGTAAGAGGGGGAAGCAGTCATCTTGTCGGACATGTGTCGGGTTGATTTCGGGTTAGATTTGTACGTCGGCAAACTTGAACGCCACCATGTCAATGTTTGACTTCTACAAGAACGAACAATACTACAGGAGGCAATCGTGAAGCTTGACCATGCAGGCTTAGTCATAGCCGAGGCCCGATGCACTAAACTTGCTGCACAATCAGATGTGGCACTCCCCCTTTGGGTGAAGTACTTGTAGATTGATCGTGCACAACTGTCAAAGTGCCACTCTGGGAATGCGCCACATGACTTTTTGCATCTACGAGGATGGCAAGAACGACGTTGATGCACGGCATGACATGGCAATCTACCGGTGACTCTGACGGCTCATATCGTATCTCTGCAGACTGTCTCAATCATCCGTGTATGATCTCCAGGTGGCATGAGACTTCCCTCATGAAATCACAAGTCGTTATCCTCTCCCCAAGACAAATATCGTCGTCGGGTGGCGTAATACATGACCACATCCATCGAAATTGTTTCACGAACATGGTCGAGTAGCATCTGGATTATTTGCTTCCGTCTACGGACCTCCTCAGGGGGTGGAGCTCCCAAGATAGGAAGGTGAGAGACGGGTGTACCGTCTAAAGGTATATGGGGGATGATTTCTTGCATGGATTTAGAAGCTCTGAATATCAGCTTGTTTATACCAAATGAAATAGTATGAGTTTGACCCACTTTTGACAGGGTTCCAGAAAAGGTTGACAGTCCAAATGTTTCAACATGTTGTCTGTCAGATGCACTTGACAATTTCCGTTCATGAAAGAAGAGACTATCCAAGCCATCCCCAGTATACGTTCAACCATTCTCTCCAACCGTCCTGGCATTTCTAAATCTTCCGCCGTTGGTGCGTGCGTGACGCTCACTCGGAATTCTTCTAATGACAGGGAGATAGTATTTGGGTTTCTCCAAATCAAGGGCCAAGATTCAATCTCGGGGTCGACTTCAGTGGTGAATCTGAGACGAAACTCTTTCAAACTCCTCAAGTAGGTTGGAACGGCTTTCACTATCACCAAGATCAACTGGGGGGAGATTTCCTCTTGAAGATCAAGGAGGAGTTTTTTCAGGTGACTTCCATTCGAAAGGAATTGATCAAGTCCAATAGCATCGTTGTGGCGTAGCCGAGCTTCGAGTGATGTGATATGAAAATCCTGTCGAGGAGAAAGAATGGTGGCGCAATCGGAGAAATCGATGTCATTGGCATGAACAACAATATCATAGAAATGAAGAGTCTTGCTTGTAGTCTCAAGCATCCATTGTTGTTTAGATCTTGCCACGACACCTGGAGCCGCCAAAATAAACAATTTTGTCTCATATTCGAAGGTCATGTTTGAAGGGAGTTGAATGGGGTGTAGATCGGGAAGGATTTGAAGACCCCACGCAGTCCAGAAGAACGAGTACACCATATGAGCCACTCGATGACATCAGGAAGATATCAATCCACCAACGCGCTTGTCTGACCTCATCGCA